>NC_061118.1:26579514-26776166 GCF_002878395.1 Capsicum annuum | reverse complement strand
CCTCAACCCAAATTCAACACCAATAATTAACTGCATGTATAAGAAGTTTAAACACATATTTTTTATCAATACAAGTTTTAAGGAAGATATACATGCATGAGATATCAAGAGTTACGTAGAAGAAATCAATCTTAGAGCCCTAGATGATCAATCTTGAGAAATATTATTATTCTTGACTTAGGGATTTGAGAGAGTAAAGAGTAGTTTATGAAGGAGTAATAAAGTGTTATGAGGTACCTTACAGTATTTTAGGTCGTGGGTTGTCATTATTGAAAGAGGGAAATGACCAAAGTGCACCTAAATAAAATACAAAAAAAATTATCACTAATCGTTACGGGTTAGGTCACGACTCGTGAAGGGTCACGACTTGTGACGACTGGATATAGGTCATTGCCTGGACTCATAGTTTGGGTAGTGACTCAGGGCATCCTTACTGGTATGGTCATAAGTAATAGGGTATGACTCGTGACTAGACCCTACGACTCATAGAGTCTTAGTCATTACCAAGACAGTAGCCGTGACCTCACCTTACAACTCGTGAGGTCTAAGTCATGACCTCAGCAAAAACCATGGACAACATACTAGTCAGACAATGATTGAAGCCATACGACTCGTCACCTAAGTCATACCCTGGACAATAAGCTCAAAACTCTAAAATTTTTAGAGGTAAAAATCTGGGGTATTACAGCTACTCCCTTTCCCACAGAAGAGATGCTCAACTCTATGTCGTGACCACGAGTAGCTAACTTCTTATACGATTTTGGCTTAATGCCTTGCAAGATATATAAAATCTCTCAGTACATTCTTTAGATGCACATCTCCATTGCAAAAGTTTTGTTAAGCCTGTCTTTGCAGCTTAGACTCATATTTCTCCATTGATTTATCAAGTTAATAACTGGCCCATCCTTTCTTTGTCGAGTATTAGTGAGTGCTACTATATTCACTGTACGCCTTGTGCTATAAAAACGATTTAGAAACTTATGCTCTAACTGCTCCTAACTATCGATGGAGTTAGGCTCAAGGTTCGTATATCAATCAAAGAATTTTTTTTAAGGAACGAACAAATTGTTTGATAAGATAGTCACTATAGGTTTCAACATTATTACATGTCTCAATAATGTGTGTGATATATTAGTTCGGATTTTCTTTGCCTCAAATTGTTAAAATTTAGGGGGGTGATAGCCTGCAGGCATTTTGAGGCTATCAATACTTGTCATGTAAGGCTTGGCGTATATTAGAGAAAACTTAGTGACAACATCATACTTGTCTTTGAGTGTCCCTTTAATGAACTCCTTCAATTGATCAAACAAGATCATTCCCTCAGAAGAGACTTGTACCTTTTTAGCTGGTGGTATTTGTTGACGTTCTATCTCGTGAACTTCTGGTTCTTTTCTAGGTCCATGACTAGAATCTCAATCTATTAAGCCATCCATCTTATCCACCAACTAATCAATTTGAGCGTCTTGATTTTGCACATACTTAGTCATACCTTTAATTATTTTCGTCAAGTTTACAAGCTGCTCCTCCATAGATGAGGCATCAGTTACCATTGCTTGCATGATCACAAGAGACATTGGAAAGTAAAATGGATTATCCCATAAGTTGATCCTCGTAGTGCTCAATTTATGTAGAGTAAGTAGAGATGAAGCATTGCTTGAACGACCATCGTCCTTTGTACTAAATTATTTTGAACCAAAGTGCTCACGCAGAGCAAGAGTCTTTTTAAGTATTTCTACCACGTTGCTTCCTTCTTATAAAGCACTTGCATTGGACTTCATTCTTTTAAGGTTGAAGATCCAAAGATTAGAGTTAGCGTGGATGGAACTTGATGCATTTGTTATCCTAGCATACTGGCCTTGCTTCTTGTGACAGCTCCAAAGCTTCCCAAAGTAACGCCACGGATGCTCTCTACTTTAGCAGAGAATTTGGAATCACTAAACTTGGAAGCAGTTGATTGAGAATTGACCTTGTTGGAAGTCATTTCGTTGTTCTTAAACATTGAAGTTGGAAAAGTTGAGATTAGAGATAGAAATTGTCCCATTGGTCAAGCCAGAATTTGTTGGACAATAAAAATTCAAGACCAAAAAATAAATAACCGGGACTAGAAAAATATTAGAACAATCATTTTATTGATTTTAATATGTGAGTGTTACAATCTCTATGATTTCTCTGCTTTATCTTTTCAAATATAAATTCAAAGGCTTCGAGTTTGATCTTGAATTTGAGCTTGATTTGCAGATTTGATGGATTTGATCTTGATGGATTCAAGGGCTTTTTGGCTTGTTCTTGAATCTTGTGGTCTTGATCTTGAATCTTGATGAACTGAATTTGAATGATTGAGCTTTGAAGAGAAATTGCGGCATTTGATCCATGAGCTTTCTCTTACTTCTTGTTAGAGTTGTTGGTCCTTTTTATGAATTATGAAACCTCTATTTATAGTCATAGGAAGTAAAGAGTCATGGTAAATATGAACTTCTTTTAACTAATCAGATTCAAGTGACGTGACATCTTTTATGGGCTTTTGATTTCACTTGGCCTGCTGCCTTATTTTGACATGTGGCATATTCTTATTGGCTACTTCAGTTGACTTGGCATGTCACGTCATTCGACACGTAGTGCTTATTTGAGCCTCAAGAATATGACTATCTTGGTCTTAACAAAATGGGTTCATCATTTGTAGCCCAAATCAATGGGCTGGCACAGTAAAAGATGGAATTTAATTAAATCCATACATGTTTGAATTTAAATAATTAATTCAATTATATTAATCCGTAATATTTATGTTGGACTAATATATTTTGAATTTAATATAAGTCAAATTTTGAACGAATTTTAATTTAATAAAATTTTATTGCCCACAAGTAGTAGTTAGTCTTTTATTTCTTCTGACATAAGAATATGTAAACGTTTAATGAATTGTTATGTATTCTAAAAAATATAAAGAACACAAAAAGGACAAGAAAGTGTGATAAAGAGAAAAAGAAGTATTTCACATGTTAATAGTTCACACGGTCTCCCTAAAATGTATTAGGGAGACACTTGAGGCCATAAAGGGACTAAGGAATAGAAAATGTAGTTAACTTGGCACCTGTCATAAACCAAAAGTGAGGATCATAATAGCACTTGTTGCAGCATACCTTGACAAGTAA
Source organism: Capsicum annuum (assembly GCF_002878395.1). NCBI lineage: Eukaryota > Viridiplantae > Streptophyta > Magnoliopsida > Solanales > Solanaceae > Capsicum > Capsicum annuum. Next base: position 26,773,017 of record NC_061118.1, on the reverse strand, counting down.
TCCTATCACCCAAAATGATATAAAAAAAAGGAAAAAACAGAAATATCCCAAAGTAAGGATTCTAGAACGAAGACGAACCATACAAGTAGTCATAACAATGCGGAAAGAACTTATCCAAAATATCAATCATGCCTAAAACTAGGTGTAAATATTGTAAGAACTACTAATACAATCCGAAAGTCAAATACATCAGAAAAATAAGCACAAAGGAATAATATCTGCCTTTGAATACTAATAAATACATAACTGTTATGGAAAGATAAAGGTAACCTTCGGACGCATGAATGTCCAACCGCTACCTTGAAAGCTCCAACAATCACCCGAGTTAAGTAAGTTGAGGCCCACTCGGGCTAGGACCTGCACCGAAAGAGCGCAGTAGACATGAGTACGGTCCACTTGTACTCAGCAGGTAACATAGGCCAGCCAAGCAAAGTAGAACATAAAGAATACAAAATACACACTAAGGGCACGTCACCTGCAATCAGAAAATGTCCCACAATGGTAGCCCACACTGCTTGCACTAACAGTTCTAATATATCACATATATTACAACATCATATCAAGATAGAACACAAGTATGAATTATATCACATATAAGTAGTTTAAGGGAGAACATGTATATACAGATCATCAAATACAAGTAAAGAAAGATAAGACAGATACATAGATGACAAATCAATATGGCAATACAAAATAACATTAACACAATAAAGTAAGTACAATGTATATGATGATGATGCACGAGGTCATCGCACAACCTCTGATTTCATCGCACAATCTTTGTATACACTTACGGAGGAAAGCCTCCCAACACAGGACCTATGGGGGGTTTGTCAACCCATATACAATCCATATATCTCATATCTCCTTTCCATAACATCCCACGAAAAGGATTTTATAAGGTGTTACAATATCTCCTCCCCGGCACATCCCTCGAGTAGGGCTTTAATATAGAAAGGTGTTGCTAGAGTTAATCAGGTGTTGCCACGGTGGTACCAATATTTCATGAATGTATATGATATAAGATGTAATGATCACAACCAATCACAATGAGTATTTCCAAAATCAACCACATGATATATTTCCACAACCAACCACAATGATACATTTTGACAACCAACCAGAATGATACATTTTCACAACCAACCAGAATGATACATTTTCACAATCATACGAGCTAATATCCAGTCATTATTTTTGTTTCATCCATGAATTTTTACATGGCTCATATACCAATAAGTATGAATGTATCATAATACACCAATGGTTCCACATTAGATATTTCAACAACACAATATAATTATTCACATTTATTCAAGGCTATCAACATCTCATAGGACCCCACACAGTCACACACATCACATAATATTTTAGTTTCGACAATTACATCACATATAGGACCCCACATGGAAAAAACACATAGATAGCCATTTTTCATGATTAGTTCTCACCCTTAACATGTATTTTGTACCATCATTTACGACTCAGCGCAGTTTGAAAGAGTTAAGTCATAACCTACATCAAAATCTGAAATCGATCCGCTACACTTTGAATCCACGACCTTACTTTCCATGAACGATCTCGAACTCCACTGAAAACACAAAATACAAAAATAACGTATCAAAACAAAACCAATGTCACCCATATTGGCTACTTTTGGTTCGGGGTTAAAATGAAGTCCCAGAATGGATTTCTAAAAAAAAAAGGGAAAAACTCATAACTTTACTTTAAAAAATGTTCTCCATATTTTTAGGAACCTACAAATGAAAATCCAAGTTAAATCGAGTCAAAAATGAGGTTCAAATCTAAGAAAAGCCATTTTAAAACTTTACCGGATAAAATCTTTGAAATCCGGGTTAAAATCAAGAATTGAAGTTGTTTTGAAAGTTAAATTGATGAAAACTAGTAATTATAAGATAAAAAAACTATTCAAGTGAAAATGAGTGAAATTGAGGTTTAAAATCAAGCCCTAAGATTTTTGAGGTTTCGAAAAATTAATCAAGAAATTAGTAAGAAAAGAGTGAATTCTTACCTTATATCTATAATAAAACCAAGAAATGGATATTAATCTAGCCTCCCAAGCTCCGAAAAACTTTACTTTTAAGCTTCCACACTTTTTTAGGGTTTAACTCTCAAGAGGCAAGACGAAAAATGAGCAAAAACAGAGCCAAATCTGCTATTTATTATTGCAAATTTTTCTACATAGATACAACTGGAAAGCTGATTTTTTAAGTCAATTCGGACTTCGATGGGGTGCCTGGAATTCATTCGGAGTCCAATATATATAAACGAACTATACAACCACATTCAACGTTTTGAACGCATTGGCGAAGTTGGATTTTCAAAAAATATCGCTTTCAAGAAGTTAATCCCCAAAATTGCAATTTTCCAAACCGAGGGTCGAATGAGATTTAAAAGCCATAAAATCACAGAAAACACGCTAACACCCTAAAATCAACATTTTGGATCTAATGGCGAAGTCGGATTTTCCATCCGAGGTCGACCAAGTGTGAGTCCCATACCCATATTTCCAATTTTCCAACTTTTCGATTAATAGGTCGAAATAAGCTTGGGTGCATGGGGACCCAAATCAAAGGTTTACCTAGCCTAAAATTGATATTCTGGAGCTGTTGGCGTAGTCCGTTCAGCCATCTATCACATGGATCAAAAGATATACCCATAAGTCTAAAATAAGGCTCTCGAAGCCATCCAAAATTATAATATCGCATAAATGGTACCAAAAAGCATCGAAAATCATGTCAATCATTCCCACACCCCAAAAATACCATAATGCAACTATAAAGAGGGGTAAATAGTCAAATCATACAAAATCACAAATTTCACATATTTCATCAAATTTTTATATCGTTATATCATCCATCACTAAAAATCTAGTTTATCCTCGAACTAAGACAAAGAAATACATGAATTAATGAAGAGCTGGGGAAAGGAACTACATATATCAGACTCAACATCCCAAGTAGCCTTATCTACAAGTTGATGTCGTCACTAAACCTTAACCACGGGGATAACTCTAGAGCGCAACCGCCTAACATCCCTAGCCAAAATGGAGACTGGCTTCTCAACAAAGGACAACCATTCATCTAACTAAATCAAATCACAACGAATAACGCGAGACTCATTAGGAATATGGCCACAAAGCATAGAAACATGAAAAACTGGATGAACAGTTGATAAATCAGGGGGTAAAGACAACTCATAAGCCACATCACCAACAGTCTGAAGAATCTCAAATGGACCAATATACCTGGGGCTAAGCTTGCCCCTCTTCCCAAACCTCATCATACCTTTTATCAGCATAGCACATCTGCCTACTCTAAGCTGCTCTAAGTCTATTTTGAATGACCCAAACCCTATCCAAAGACTTACCAAAGCAAGTCCGTACCTCAAGGTCTCGACTCTAAAACATCAAACCAACCTACTGGGGAGTGACAACGCCTTAAAAGGAGCCATATCAATACTGGAATGGTAGCTATTATTATATGTAAACTCTGCTAAAGCCAAAAGTTGCTCTCATTGGCCACCAAAATCCATCATACATGCGCGGAGCATCCTTCAAAACCTGGATAGTCCGCTCTAACTGGCCACTAGTTTGGGGGTGAAACGCTATGCTAAGATCAACCCGAGTACCCAAATCATCCTGAAAAGTTTTCCAAAAGTGATATGTGAACATAGAACCTCAATCTAAAATATTGGACGCCGACAAACCATGTAGACGCACAGTCTCACGAATAAATATAGGGGTTAATCTCTCAGCACTGAATGTGACCCAAACCAGAATAAAATGAGCTGACTTGATCAATCGATCCATGATGGCCCAAACACTGTCAGAACCATGAGATGTACGAGGTAAACCAGTCATAAAGTCTATAGTAACCCATTCCCACTTCCACTCGGAAATGAGTAACCTCTGAAGCAATCCACCATGTCTCATATGCTCGGCCTCCACCTGCTGACAACATAGGCAATGAGCCACAAAATCTATTATATCTTGCCTCATATCACCCCACCAGTAGTGCTGCCTTAAATCACGACACATCTTAGCCACACCTGGATGGATAAAATATCCGGAACAATGGGCCTCCTCCAAGATCAACCTAATCTAATCACTTATTCTCGGTACACAAACTCGGCCCCCAATCCTCAAAACTCCATCTAAATTAAGTGAGGCTTCCTTAGCCTCCCCACTCAACACTTTATCTCGAATCAACCTTAATCCGACATCATCAAACTGATGAGCTCGAATATGCTCCATTAAAGAAGATCCAGCCTCCACAAATGCCAAAACAGGCCCAGGTGTCAAAATATTAAGTCTAACCATCTGGCTAACTAAAGACTAAACCTCTGAGTTCAAAGGCCTCTCCTGGGTCAATAGATGCACCAAGCTACCTATGCTACTCGACTTCCTACTTAAGGCAACCATTACCACATTAGCCTTGCCCGAATGATAGAGAATAGTCAAGTCATAATCCTTAAGAAATTTAAGCCAACGGTGTTGTCTCATATTAAGATCTTGTGGGGTAAAAAGGTAATAAAGGCTACGATGATCTGAGAAGATCTCACAACGGACTCCATACAAGTAATGCCTCCGCAACTTCAAGCCAAAAATACAATTGTACACAACTCTAAATCATGGGTAGGATAATTCCTCTCATGAGGCTTCAACTGATGAGATGCATACTCAAACACCTTACCTTTCTGCATTAACACAACACCCAATCCAACACTAGAAGCACCACAAAACATGGTAAATCCCATACCCTTCTTGGGCAAAGTCAAGAAAAGAGCTGAAGTCAACAAATCCTTAAGCTTTGGGAAACTCGCCTCACAAGCATCAAACCACTGGAAGAAAATATTCTTCTGAGTCAACTTAGTCAAATGAGCTGCAATAGAAGAGAAACCCTCAACAAAATACCAATAATACTCGACCAAGCCAATAAAACTCTGAATCTCAGTTGGCCAAGTAGGTCTAACCCAATCACGAACTGCTACAAACTTGGCTGGATCAACCATAATACCTTCCTTAGTAACCACATGACCCAAGAAAGAATAGACTCAAACCAAAACTCGTACTTAAAGAACTTCACATACAACTTCTCATCCCTCAATCTTTGAAGCACAATCCACAAATACTCCTCATGCTCAAGCTCACTCTTGGAATAAACTAAGATATCATCTATAAATACAATAACAAAGGAGTCGAGATACGGTCAAAACACCTGGATCATCAACTCCATGAATGCGGCAGGGGTATTGGTCAACCCAAAGAATATGACCAAGAAGTCATAGCGACCATATCGAGTCCAAAAAGTTATCTTCAGAATATCTGAAGATCTAATCCTCAATTGGTGATAACCGAACCTCAAATCAACCTTCAAAAATACCGCAGCACCTTAGCTGATCTAATAAATCATTTATGTGGGGAAAAAGATACTTATTTTTAATTGTCGCCTTATTCAACTGTTGATGATCAATACACATTTGCATAGAACTATCCTTTTTCTTCACAAACAAGACAGGCGCACCTCAAGGTGATGTACTAGGTCGGATAAATTCTTTATCCAGTAATTACTGCAACTGATCCTTCAATTCATTTAACTCTGCTGGGGCTATCCTATAAGGAGAAATAGAAATGGGCTTCGTTCCTGGCTCAACATCAATAGCGAAATCAATATCTAAATTCGGAGGCATACTAGGAAAGCCCATAGGGAACACATCCATAAATTCACGGATAATGCGAACATAATCTAAGAAAAGAGGCAAAACAACACTGATGTCATGAATATGAGCCAAGTAAGATAAACATCCCCTCTCAACCAATTTACAAGCCTGAACAAAAGGTATAATCCTCTTAGGACTTAAATAAAGTACACCTTTCCAAGCTATCGTTGGAACACTAGGCAAAGCTAAATAAACAGTCTTGGCATGACAATCTAGGACGACATGATAAGGAGCCAGCCAATCCATACCCAAAATAACATCAAAATCAACCATATCTAATACAAGCAAATCTACCAAAGTCTCACGCCCAGCAAAAGTTACAACACAAGATCGGTGTGCCCGATCCACCACTAAAGAATCACCTACCGGGGTAGATACACAAACAGGCATGATAAGAGGCTCATTAACAGAATCAAAATCCAAAGAAAAATATACAGACACATAGGAGAAAGTTGATCCGAGATCAAATAATATAGATGTAGCTATGAAACAAATGGGGATAATCCCTGGCCACGTAGTCAAGCTCATCACACACATAGCAGCCTCTATGACCAGCCTCAATAGGAAAAGGTATAATTGGGATAGAACGATCACCCTGAATAGCTGAACTATAAGATCCACTACCCAAACTATGTAAAGCCGCCTGTACTAGCCTACCATGGTATCCATGAGAACCTCTAAAATCTCTACCTCGAGAGGTCTGACTCCTAAATTCACCAAAATACCGCATCTTTTTGGCGCCTCCTTGAGATGTACTAAGAATACCCTCTGTCATCTTAGCATGATCCATAATACTCTAAAATGAAGCCCCAAGAACAACCATTTGAGATGTAGCCAACTGAAGGGAGACATCCAAACCCTTCACAAACTTCTGAATCTTCTCAGACTCAATGGAAATTCTATCATAAAAGTATTTGGACAAGGCATGAAAGTATGTCTCATACTCATCAACTGTTATAAGGGCCCTGCGCCAAACGATCAGACTCGTCCTGTATTCGATCCCTCAAACTATAAGGCACGAATTTCTCCAGAAAGGCATCATCAAACTAATCCCATAAAAACTTAGGAGCATCAATAGTCCTAATATCGATAAATAATCTTCACCAATCTCTCATAGCATCTCTCAACTAATAATAGTATAAGCTACACCATCCACGCAAAAAGAGTGAAACATAACTCAGAACATAAGGTATGAAAGAACTTCGCATGATAAAGAATAAAATAAGGAAAGTTTCCTAAAGACGTCTTATAGCCTCTCAAAGATAGATACGAATGTCTACGTACCAATTCGTGAGACTCTATTAGACATCCGTTCTTACACCGTTGAGACCAATAAAACCTGGCTGCTCTAATACCAATTTGTCACGACCTAAAAATGAGGGTCATGATGGCACTTATCGCAGCATACCTTGACAAGTAAGGCTATCACCCAAATTAATACAAAAAATAGGAAAAGATAGAAATACCCCAAAGGCTTCTAGAATAAAGACAAACCACACAAGTAATCATAATAATGCGGAAAGTACTTATCTGAAATACCAATCACACCCAAAACTAGGTGTCAATAGTGTAAGAACTACTAATATAATTCGAGAGTCAAATACATCAAAAAAATAACCGCAAAGGAATAATATCTACCTTTGAATACTAATAAAGACATAACTACTACAGAAAGATAGAGGTGAACTTTGAACGTATGAATGTCCAACCACTACCTTAGAAGCTTCAATAATCGCCTGAGTCAAGTAAGTTGAGGCGCACTCGGGCTAGGACCTACACCAAAAGGGAACAGTAGGAATAAGTACAGTCCACTCGTACTTAATAGGTATCATAGGCCGACCAAGTAAAGTAGAACATAAAGAATACAAAATACACACTAAGGACAGGTCATCTGCAATCAGAAAATATCCCACAATGGTAACCCACACCACTTGCACTAATAGATCTAATATATCATATATATAGCAACATCACACCAAGATAGAACACAAGTACACATTATATCACATATAAGTAGTTTAAGGGAGAACATGTATATATAAGATCATCAAATACAAGTAAAGAAAGATAAGACAGATACATAGATGACAAGTCAATATGTCAATACAACACAACATAAACACAATAAAGTAAGTGTAATGAATATTATGATGATGATAATGATGCACGAGGTCATCACACAACATTCAAAATCATCGCACAATACCCGTATATACCTACGGAGGCAAGCATCCCAACCAGGACCCATAGGGGGCTTGTCAACCCATATACAATCCACATTCTCATATTTTCTTTCCGGCACATTCCTTGAAAAGAGTTTTATAAGGTGATACAATATCCTCTCCCCGGCACATCCACTGGGGAAGATTTTAAAAAGGTATTGCTAGTGTTACTCCGATGTTGCCATGATGGTACGAATGTTTCATGAATGAGTATGATATGAGATGTAATGCTCACAATCAATCACAATGAGTATTTCCACAATCAACTACATGATATATATCCACAACCAACCACAATGATACATTTTCACAACCAACCATAATGATATATTTTCACAACCATGTGAGCTAATATCCACTCATTATTTCTGTTTCATCCACGAATTTCCACATGTCTCATATACCAACATGTATGTATCATAATACACCAATGGTTCTACATTATATATTTAAACAACACAGTATAATTATTCACATGTATTCAAGGTTATCAATATCTCATACGACCCCACAGAGTCACATACATCACATAATATTTCAATTTCGCCAAATACATCACATATAGGCCCCCGCACGGGCAAAACATATAGATAGCCATTTTTCATGATTTGTTCTCACCCTTAACATATATTTTGTACCATCATTTATGATCCATCTCGGTCTGAAAAAGTTAAGTCATAACCTACCTCAAACGCCGAAATTGGTCCGCTACACGTTGAACCAACGACCTTACTTTCCATGAACGATCTTGAACTCCACTAAAAAATAAAATATGAAATCTACACGTCAAAACAATATCAACGATACTCATATTGTCTACTTTTGGTTTGGGATCAAAATGGACCCGAAATGGGTTTTCGTAAAAAAAGGCAAAATCAGAACTTTACTTCAAAAATATGTTCTCCATATTTTTAGGAACCTACAGATGAAAATTCAAGTTAAATCGAGTAAAAAATGAAGTTCAAATAGATAGAAAAAAAGCCATTTTTGAGCTTTACCGGGTAATCTTTAAAATCGAAATTAAAATCAGGAATCAAAGTTTTTTTTAAGGTTAAATTGATGAAAACTAGTAATTATAAGATAAAAATATTATTCAAGTAAAAATGAGTAAAATTGAGGTTTAAAACTAAGCCCTAACATTTTTTGAATTTTGAGAAATTAATCAAGAAATTACTAAGAAAAGAGTGAATATTTACCTTATATCTATAATAAAACCAAGAAATAGATGTTAATCTAGCTTTCCAAGCTCCCACAAACTTTACTTTTAAACTCTCACATTATTTTAGGGTTTAACTCCCAAGAGGCATGATGAAAAATGAGCAATAATAGGCCTAAATCTACTACTATTTATTATTGCAGATTTTTCTGCAAAGATACAGCTGAAAGGCTGATTCTTTTAAGTCAATTCGAACTTTGACAGGGTGTCCGAAATTCGTTCGGAGTCTGATATATGCAAACGAACTATGTAACTACACTAAATTCGGCGTTTTGAACACGTTAGTGAAGTCGGATTTTCAAAAAAACATAATTTTCAAAAAGTTGATCCCCGAAACTCGAAATCGTAGTTTTCCAAATCGAGGATCGAAATGATATTTGAATGCCGTAAAATCACAAAAACTTTGCTAACACCCTAAAATCGACATTCTAGATCTGCTGGAGAAGTTGAATTTTTCATCTGAGGTCGTTTCGACTAAATGTGGATCCCATACCCATATTTTCAATTTTCCAATTTTCCGATCAATAAGTCGAAATGAGCTCGGGTGCACCGAGATCTGAACCAAAGATCTATCTAGCCTAAAATCGATATTATGGAGCTGTTGGCGCAGTTCGTTCGGTCATCCATCGCACAGATCAAAAGATATCTTCGTAAGTCCAAAATAATGCTCTCGAAGCCATCAAAAATCATAATATCTCATAAATGGTATCAAAAAGCATCGAAAATCATTTCAATCACTCTCACACCCCATAAATATTTTAATGCAACTAGGAGAGGGATAAAATAGTTAAATCACACAAAATCACAAATTTCACATACTTCATCAAATTTTTAAATCATTGTCATACCAATGTGTAGGTAACCTTGATTATAAATTCTCTTTAGGTGTATTTCTTTGTTCATTTGTTGATATGATAATAGTTCACCTTTTATTGTAAAAAAAAAAAAAAAGGAAAGTGTTTTACTTGAATGTCAAAACTCTCGTTTACTCCGTAAGTTGTTACAGGGAACACCACGGATTTCAACTTTTACTCATTGATTAAGAACCATATTCATGGTACCATGAGAATATGAAACATGTCTCCTATTCCCTGCATAGAATTTTTTAAAGTATTTTTTTTCAACAATACTTGTCCATTATTGATTTGATATATAAAATAAAAAATAATAAATGATAGCTATAATTTTGTCATATCACTTTTTGAATATAATGAATTTATTGCTTTGAAAAAATGAATTAACTAGTAAATAGTATTTAATAGTAAGGACAAAATAAATAGAAATAGATAAATTATTAGAACATCTTTTTAATATAGTGGACAAGTAAAGATAGACGGATGGAGCACTACTATTTCCAATATTTATTCAACAATGTCAACATACTCAATACATTCTCATGAGTGATGTCTGAGAAAGATCGTGATGTATAATCATCTTTACCCTTATCTTGAACGAATAAAAATATAATTTTTGATAAACTCTCAACTCAAATTATCAATAATTAGTTATATAAAGCAAATATAATGAAGAATTTCCTAATTCATATTCATATATATATCTCAAAATTTCAGGAGCTAAATATTTTTATGTGATATTTCTAAAACCCTATAGGATAATTTACTTGAAAGAACTCCAAACTATTCCTTAGGGGTTGCTGCCAGAGGAGATGGAATGTTTTTAAATTTTATTAGTATTTGAATAAGGAGAAAAGATATCATTTCACTCTTAAATTTGTCCGCATAATTTAGTTTACATCTTTACCTTAACAAATATTTATTTACTTTCCTTAATAATTTTAAAGTGAACTAATATCACCTCTAATATTGATATGATATTTATAAAAGAAAAACACGTATTTTAGTTGAAAAAAAAAAGAAATGGTCACACTATATATATATATATATATATAAATGATCTCTTTATTTTCTTCAAATTCGATATTATTTTTTGTTTTCTTTACTTGCGGTGACATCTAACTTGTGGTTCTATTTATTAATTTTGGAATGGTTCTATTTGTTAATTTAAAAAAAAAACATTTAAATTCATGTAAGTTGTGTTAGCTAAATTTACAGATTTTGAATTGTAAAAAAGAAAGTGTTGTAGAAGGAAAAAAAGGATGAATAAATTTGAAGAAAGTAAGAAAGAGAGTCGGGATTGAGGAGATGAGGTGGGGGGTTTTCCAGAACAAGAAATAAGGATGGCGGGTGTGAAGAAGAAAAGAATGGAAGCAGGGGAAATTTCCTTTTTTCAAAAAAAAATTATTAAATAATAAATAAATTAGTGGGGTCATTTTTCTAAAAAGACATATTCTTAGATGTGACAATGACGTGGCACTGATATGTCAATTACATAATACGTGTTTTATTCACTTTCCGTTGTGCGACTAAAATAAGCTGCGAAGGACTGATATTAATTCACTTGAAAGTTGTTAAGAGAGATAAATAAATATCAATTAAGTTGAAGGTCTAAAGTAAATTGATACGGAAAAGACAATGGAAGGCACAAAACAAACACCAAATCAGTCCACTAGTTTGAAGAATCGTGGACTTATTTGGTGACCACTCTCGGATTCACTACAAGAACAAGAAGAATGAAATATAAGGGTGTGTTTCAACCCCAAAACAGCCACCAAACTAGATTTAACAACAAGAAGATGAACAACAAGATGAACTTAACAATGGGAATAACAACAACAACACAAACGGGTACAATACGAGATGAAACGTTACAAGATTGTAAGAATAGAAAGGATAGATAGAGTGACATACACTATCTCATGAACTAAGAACTTAAGTGTATTCAAGCACCTAGACCCTTAATATAATGATAATAGGAACACCTACTCTCTTCGGTGAGCACAAGAGAGACCTCAACCTCCTCTAGCACCCAACGTTCTAAGCAAAAATGCAACACTAGTGATTCTACCCTAGTATTACCCTAGTTACAAGTTTCGGATTTGTGCCTCAATGACAGAGGACTTGTCTTTCAATGTTATACAACATTCATTATCATCAAAGTCGAAGGAATGAAAATTCATTATCATCAAAGTCGAAGGAATGAAACCCTAGAAGGTTGTATTTATAGTGTATTACAAGAATAGTGTGAAATGTTCAAAATGACCCCTTAGTCAAATTCTTCAAGTGAGCTCCCTTGGAGTGCATTGTATGGACTGATTTTGGAGCCTATTTAGGCCTTCCTTTGCACTTCACGTGTACACTCCAAGTCTCGGGTCAATTCACTCTCGCACTCACCCACCTTCGTGGTTATACCCGTATCATCCTCCCTTTCTTGAAAAGGATTCGACCTTGAATTCGTACCTTACAAAATCAAAAAAGGAGACAAATAAGCACACATCCTCATGACATGAGGGTTAGGGTTAGTGCAACAAAAATCAATCTAACAAATAACATCATCATGCCAAGGTGGTACACACTTTAAGTACAACCAAGAATCCTTTGGGTTGATCGTGAAAAGCTTAGTACAAATGTCACAAAGGAAGTGGCTATGACGAAAATTAATAAATAATGAGCATGGGCTGAGACAAATCCTACCATACCCTAAGATGGTACCAAGATCGAATGGGAGAAGTAGCCATGGACATGGGTGTCGGCCACTCTCATTTCCCCTAAGGTGTCGTCCTCAAAATTAGGCATACCCTCTAGATCATTAGTGGAAATATCATGAGCACAAAGAGGGTAGAGAAAGGTGTCACACAAGCTAACTTCTGCTATGGTGTCCTTATGCATGCACTCACTAGCTTCAAGTCCATCACCACTAGTATGCTCAACATAGGGAACACATAAAGAAGAAGTAGATGGAATTTATAAGCATGCACCACCTTTTATTTCAAGAGAATAATCCCCACATGGATATAAATCACCATAGGCAGCAAAGGAATCATCCACAAAAATATTTTTACAAGAACAATCACATTTTGGGTTTCCCAAGTAATCAAGCAAATCATGGTCATCTTCACCCGATTGACTATTCATTTTCAAGACTACACATTCCCTACCCTTAAGAGTACTCTCATCTTCCAAGAAGAGATTTCCATCTTGAGGAGGAATATTGTCACACCATAGTGGGTTAGCATATAGGCTATAGCTTCCAAGACAAGCCATGTCGTCAACATCACTTGCACCACTAGGTTCATTAGGAGTAAATAAACTATCTTCAAACAAGACACTGTGCCTAAAGAGTGAATGATCTAACCCGCGGATAGTTTTGGAACTTTCACTCTCTAAGGAATTATTATCAAGTTTCAAGGATATGTCAAGCATATGATTAACCCTATGAGCCAAACAAACATTAGCATCTTTACAACATAGGCTCATAGGTTCACTCCTTTTTCCTTGGCCAACATTTTTAAATCCTTCACTCACTTGAGATTTATTAATCACATTACACATATCCTCAAGTGGTGGGCAAGTTTTACTCACAAGTTGGGCAGCAACTTCATCCAGGAAGTTCTCAACGCAAGGTGCTCGGACAATTGGATTTTGTGGGTAGAGTTTGGGTAGCAATTGGCGTATAATTTCAATGTGCCATTTCATATCTTCAATATTGTCATTGATACGATCACATGTGGCATTGAAATTATGGGCAGCCATTATACCTAACAAAAAGACACAACAAACAAAGAAAACAAAAAAAACTTGTTAGATAAAAAATGTCTCACCACACTCTCACTCTCGGTTTTACCTACACTTGGTTTCATAAGTGTTGAAAGTTGGCTTGTACGTCGTGAGTGATTGAGTGTCGAATCTACTCTTGTCCCGATATGAATTTTTGTTTGAAACTCAAACGAAATTTTGTAGGAATTGAGTCAAGAACTAACAACGAATTCAAAAAGATAAAAGTACACAACAAATGTAAACACAAATAAACGGACACAAAACTAACTTACAAGCTAGTAGGAGATTATTAGGTTGTCAATTAGTGTTCGAACCAACAAACGAACTGAGAGACAATAAAATGAAACTAAGAAATCTAAAATTTGAGCCAAAATTGTTACATTAACAGTAAAAAAAAATGATGATGTGGCAGTCACGTATTGGTTGCGGTTTCTCAATTTTATATTTTAATTTCAAGTCTTGGTCAATTTACAATTTAGGAATTAGTGGAATTTATTTTAAGGAGGGAAATTCAAACAAATCTTGGAGCCTTTTCAAATTCAAGTTTTCAAGACTTGACTTTTATAGTACTTTTCAAATTCAACCCTTGTTTCATGGGAAAGTGGTTGAGAAGTGATGTAAAGTCTTTAGTGTGTAGGAAAAGTCTTTGAGTCACAAGTACTACACCTTGAAACTTAGATCTATGTCTTGCAAGACTAACACAATACACACTCTTTTTTTTTCTTCAACTTCTAAGACCAATAACCACTTTTTTTTTTCAACAATACATGGATATGGTGAAGAACACCAAGAACACAAACTTTAAGTCTTGAAGTTTTAAGGTTCAAGTTGGACCTCCCAAACAACAACAACAACTTTCCAAGCTTAAATTCCACAACACAATCTCCACAATACACGTTCAAAACTTGAACCAACAACACATCACACGTTCAAGTCTTGAACCCACAACAACAATACCAACAACAATCGGCCAAGTCCAAGTTCACAATAACAACATCAACAACAAAGACTCAAATCAAGATATAGACTCAAAGTGTTAGTGAAGAACAATACTAACACTAGAAACACTTAAGACAAGTAAAAATCTTGGCCAAGATACAACAAGAACACAATTTTTGGCCAAGAACACAAAGTGGACAGATTGCTATTTTCTGAAAATTTCAGTTTTCAATTTTATTTTTTTTTGTAGTTTTCAAGTCTCAAGCCCAAGATTGATCTTGTTAGAACAAAATCAACGATGGCTTTGATACCAAATGATACGGAAAAGACAACGGAAGGCACAAAACAAACACCAAATCAGTCCACTAGTTTGAAGAACTCGTGGACTTATTTGGTGACCACTCTCGGATTCACTACAACAACAACAAGAACGAAATATAAGGGTGTGTTTCAACCCCAAAACAGCCACCAAACTAGATTTAACAACAAGAAGATGAATAACAAGATGAACTTAACAATGGGAATAACAACAACAACGCAAACGGGTACAATACGAGATACAAATGTTACAAGATTGCAAGAATAGAAAGGATAGATAGAGTGACATACACTATCTCATGAACTAAGAACCTAAGTGTATTCAAGCATCTAGAACCTTAATACAATGATAATAGGAACACCTACTCTCTTCGGTGAGCACAAGAGAGACCTCAACCTCCTCTAGCCCCCAACGTTCTAAGAAAGAATGCAACACTAGTGATTCCACCCTAGTATTACCCTAGTTACAAGTTTCGGATTTGTGCCTCAAGGAGAGAGGACTTGATTTCAATGTTATAAAACATTCATTATCATCAAAGTCTAATGAATGAAACCCTAGAAGGTTGTATTTATAGTGTATTACAAGAATAGTGTGAAATGTCCAAAATGAACCCCTTAGTCAAAGTCTTCAAGTGGGATACCTTGGAGTGCATTGTATGGATTGATTTTGGAGTCTATTTAGGCCTTCCTTTACACTTCACGTGTACACTCCAAGTCTCGGGTCAATTCACTCTCGCACTCACCCACCTTCGTGGTCGTACCCGTATCATAAATTGCGTGGACAAGTTTAGGGGGTGAAATAATGTCTTTTCTCTTGAATAAAAGAAAATGGCCTTTTCAGGTCTATATATGCCATGTAAAAAATTAAGGGAAAACAAAATAAATCCCAACTCTGTCTACACGAATATATCACATTATTTCAGATATATCACTTAATTTTATACAGATGCATCACATTCTTTTGGATATATCACTTAATTTTACACAGATACATCGCATTCTTTTGAATACATCACTTAATTTTACGCATATACATCATATATGTTACTTAATTTTACATGAATATATCACATTCTTCAGTGATGTATTCAAAAATTTAAGTAAAATCGAAAATTTATATAATTATTTAAAATGATTGAGATTTTGAGTAATTATAATAAATTAAATAGATGTATGAAATAATAAATATCTCGGGTAAAAAATCATAGGATTAAAAAAAAGTGAAGGGTAAAAATACTAGAAAATTATTCCCCCTGCCCCTTAGTTATAAACATGAGAAAAAAATAATCTCGAGTAACGGATGTTTACGTTTCATCTTTTTGTAACTTCACAATTCACATTATTTTGTACTATATATATATATATATACACAAAGAAGCCGTGCAAGCACGGGCCCAACGATAAGCAGAACGATAAATGCGAACTATTTACGTAAGATTTCATCATTTTTAGGAGGCAGTGACGTACAAAAACTATTAACATGTAGGTCTATTGCGGTAAACTGCAATGATAAGCTGAACGATAATATAAGCGCGAACTATTTACATAAGCTTCCCTGATTCTTAGGAGGTACTTACGTACAAAAACTATTTAGCATGCACGTCTGCTACGGTAAGCTGTGGCTGTACATTGACATGTCATACAAAAACTATCAACATGTGGGTCTGCCACAGTAATTGTCATTTACATGAAAAGACAAAAAGTTTGTTTATGCACCCACCTATATGATGTTAGTATAGGCAAGCAAAATCCACCTCTACACGTTATACCACGTGATGAAGTTGATAGAGCGAATCAAAATCTAGAAGTTGCGTAGCGGCCATCTGCGACAGAAATATAAGAGTAGTCAGAAGGCGTAATAAAGGAGAGGATAATCATTTTATTTATCTGATTGCGCTGAATAGATAGAGTAAATTTCACTGTAAGTTAGACCTGGCTATTTATTAGCAGTAATACGACAATCAATTCACAAGATTTGTCATTTCCCTGTAAATATTTGAATAATTGTTAGATCTCAGGTAAAGGGAAAATAGAGTATGGTAGCAAACAAAATATCTAAAGTATTATTACCTTCAATTCTTTTTTTCCTGGTGTGGATGGTTCAATTTTCTGCTTCTTACCTGTCTCTTTTGGACGCGGTGGTAATGGTGATGGTGCCAGAATTAGCGTTTCTGCTTCAGTGAATGATGCAACAGCCAGCATACCAGGTTTTTGGTCGAAAAAATTGAAGACCGACTTTTGTAACTGGAGCTTAAATAGTTTATGAGCAAGCTGGCGATTTACAGCGGCAATAGATAACGGTCGTTGCTAGGTAAAAAGGGTAAAAGATAGCACATTAAATAGGAGTTTATGTAATGTGGTATTTTTATTTATCGATAGAACAAAATTTTAAGAAAAAGAGTTTCGTCATTGGTAGTAGTATGTATTTCTGTAGCTGGACAACAACCCTCTTATATATTTGCTCCACAGTTAGGGCCAATATGCTTTCTCCCAACATTTCTGAGACTATTGCTGCAATTGTACTGCTGGCATCCATGATGTCAATGTTGAAGTGGCATCCGTGATTAAGATAAAAGGGCAGTAAAATGCATAGCAGACTTTTAAGCCAAAAAGGATAAAAGTAGCAGTATCAAACTTTCGGGTGTGGAGGCACAAATACAAAGTGAAGTTATTCTACTGTGCAGCAATAGCATGTCAACCTCTACAGAATGGAACAAAATGTAAAGACGGTGAAGCTATAAACTACACATCATTTCCATTCACCAAAAACCTCAACTTTTAATTTTCTACTATTATGTTGTTTGCAAGATTCTGCAATTCAAGCTGTAAGCATGTTTTATTCTGTACAGTCTGCATCCCATATATAGCAGTAACGTAGAATGTATATCTATGAGCGATATTTCAACAGTGTCATGTAGGAATTGATTGTGTATGAACAAAAGCTGCTAGCCTTCAATGTCAAGTTAATTCATAACAATCCATTTTCTCCCGTTGAAATCATAAAGACAACATTTTTAAATTTATTAACATTATTGCAAACCATTAAGCTACTGGTCTTCAATCTCAAGTTAGTTTATCACTATTTACTTTGCTCCATTTGAAGTCATAAAGACAACATTTTAAAATATATAAACATTAGTACTACCCATTCAGTACTACTTTGTATTCGCCGACTTAAAATTTTAAAATAACTAAATCAGCTAAGTAAAAATAACACATACAACAGTCAAATTAAATGTTCAGTATTTTAATCAGACACTCAATGTTTTTCCTTTCAATTATAAGAACATACTACAAGAATAACAGCTACCATGTCGCAATCTCAAGTTAACTGAAGTTAGACTGTATGAATCCTCACTATCCATTAACATTCATCTGTAATTTAAAACTATAACATTCAAAAGTTTTTTACTTTTTTAAAGCTTCATTCCAAGTCTTAAAACTTTATGTTCTAGTATAGTCATCAGTCCTACCTTATTATTGGAAACAAATCCTCTGAGTTCCCTGTGTTTGTACATCTCATTGAGACCCCTAACATTTCATGTCACAATCCTCATCTAAGTTTTAGATTACATAAGAGAGCTTCTACTAACCCCAAACTACTTTGCGCTTCATCTATATGTACCCATCATCACACTGTGCCTATAAACCTTAAAATTAATTTAGAGAAAAAATAATTAATACTAAGGGTAAAAGAGAAAAGGAGAAAAGGAGAAATAAAAAACAAAAATACAATTAAGAAATTTTTGACAAGTAAAAGTGAACGGAGGGAGCATCAAAGCATTAGAGCAATTACTATTTGCTTTTGTATTCTTCTCATCCTTGACATTAGTAGTAAAAGATCGGTAGTTTGCAGCAAAATTAGGCTCGTAGAATATCCGTTGGAAATTAGAAAAGATCAGCTGTGAGAGGACACCATTTTAGTGCAAGACATATGTACTGTAAGACCAATTTTAAGTTCACTTTAGTCTACGTAGGGAAAAACTAGTTTTTGTTCACGTAGATATAAGTTCAACTATTCAGTGAACGTTGGTGGAAACAACTTCTGTATCTCTAGGCAAGGCATATGGTCTGCATAGATCTACCCTCCCAAAAGTCTACTTTGTGTTGTTACACTGGGTATGTTGTTTTGGATACAGGTTCAACTTTAATCAACTTGATTAGTCAAGTTAAAGTCACCCTGTTTTTTAGGAAATCTGTATGTTGCACATCAAGTTCTGACTACAGTGGAAAAGGGATGGCTGGATTTTCTTAAGCTAAACAACAAAGAAATCATAGCATATAACACTGCTATCCACATTATACAAATATATCCACCATATCATACAAAAAAAAAAGAAGAGCCAAACAGACACATACACACAACACAAAGAAAGTAGAGACAAAGATACGTAAAGTTGGCTTCTTTTTCATCCTCATGTAAAATATGTTGAAGGAATCCTAGTGAAAGGAACATGTCACCTGTAATGAAAGTAACCATTTCTGATTTTTTTATAGAGAAGGTAGAAGCAACAAAAGGCACAGTGGAGACTCTGTATGATGCGGTAAAAGTAGTAGTTACATTGGAACTAATGGTCGGTGTAGCTTAGAGCTGAAGCATTGCACCAATTTTTTTGTTTTGGGGAGCTCATAGTGGTTGCAGTTTGAGAAAGCGAGCAAATAAAATGACTGAGGATGGTCGGGAAGCAATATTCTGCCCTCCACCGGGAAACTTTGTACCTGCAACATAAGTGTGCAGTAACATTAAAAACTTGGCGAAGGTATTTGTGATAAAACGTTGGATTAAAATTTTGAAGTGTCTGCGTGTTAAGATATATAATTTTTTAAGGTGGAGAAAAATAAAAAATAAAAAATCACCTTTTTGTACAAAGCTAATTAATGTAAAGCACAAAATCAGAATATGCCGAAAAATACACATTTCTCAGCTCTCACAACAGAGATGGATTCTTTTTCCATCCAGCGAAATTGATCATCCAAATCTACCATGCTGAAATCTCACTTGAATAAACCTTCCTAGGTTCCACTCTTGAGCAAGTACATGCACATTGGCATGGAGATAGACTTCTACTTGTGCTTGTGTTGCATAACTAAGGTTAGTCATTCTTTTACGGATAAAAAATAATTGGTATAGACATGTATATATTGGGGAACGAACTAACCTTAGATAATGACTCTGGAATGGTGGATATAGATAGTACTTGATCTTCAATAGGTGCAAGATTCAGTGAGGAGGTTGATGACGATAAGCTTCTCAAAGTATAAGACAACAACATTTGTTTGTTGTGCTTCACCCTAAAAAATGTTAACTTAAATAGGGAAAATATTTGTGTACATCTCTATTAAAGGAGAGCAAGCTAATGTATACCAGTTCATCGGTGTAATAGCCTGCACGTATTGAGGATTTATTAAGATCGTTGTTTGATATCTTGTTGCCAATCTTAGATCTGCATATGTGAAAGATGTAAAGCTTTTTTAATCAAATACACAGAAGGAAGAACTAAAAATAAAGAATTGCAGAGAATGGTGTAAACAACATACCACCGCGAAATTCAGTGATGCCTATACGCTTGGCAAGAATGACGGCATACTCATGCAAGTGATGTAATAATGTAGCTCGTTCATTGTCAGCTAGGTCGTCCCATATAGTAAATAAGAAAGGTTTCTTGCTGGTTGGTAAAGTGGACCTAAAAATTATAACAGTGCAAGCATATTTTACCAAGCAAATAGAACATTCGGTGAATCTCATACAAGAGGGAGACTAACTCACCTCTGGACCATCATAATCGCTTCCCGAAAGTGTTTACTTTGGTTAGTTGTATATTGTATGGCACTGCAATTGGCTTGGCTACTACGCCAGTAAGTCTGGCGTAATGGAAAGCAACATGTTAGGTGGCAGTTCGATTAGTAAGGTCTATTTAGTTAATGGAGAGAAGAAGCGAAAATGTAAACTGCGACCTTACCAAATTCTACACCTGGATGTTGATGTTCAATAGCTGAGAAAGAAAGCACATTCAATTTTCTCAAAGAAGGCAGGGGTGTTTCCAGTCTGTCATTGTTGGTAACGAGCTCAAAAATTGTGTATCTGTCAACTATCCATTCGTACGTACTGGCTTGTATCGAGTAACCACGGGGATCTCTAACTTTTGCACAAGAAATCAGGTATGTCTGAAAAAGGACAAACAACTTCTCGTATCTGAGAATGTCATCACCGTATAGTACTATGGAAACCTGTTGTTCCTGTAGTTAAGTAAAACAAAACGAGTTTTAAATATGTGAGTACAATTGATAGAGGAAATTGTTAGAATTTACAATTTTCTCTTTTTATGAGCTGCAAATTCCATTTTTCCTACAACTATTCTATAGTATATAAGAGATTGGCGTAGATAAGAATGTCTATGGATCAACTCCAGTATTTACAGAGAGTAAAGGTGGGAAGAAACTTACGCTTTCATCCTGCACAAGTATTGTCTGAAAAATGGACAGATGAGTCTTTGCTCTGGCGGGGACCGAACTTGTCAACTACCTGAACTTTACAGGTCCAGTTTGCAGTTTGTTTTGTAATGGCGTCCAAAAAAGTCTCTAATCCATGATGGCGACCGCTGTTTCATTACGGAAGCAGAAGGTGCATATCAAATAGCAACATACGGTAGGATCAATTGATCAAATAAACGTTTATCGGTTATGACGTGGATATCCAAGCTCACATACGGTTGTTGTGTTTCCTATTAGGTGTTCATTATTTGTGCGAAGTCTGATTTTACTGAAATTCATGTATGAGGTCCAGTTTCGGGATAACATTCGCAAGAGAATAATTCATTTCAAGTATACTTGAATTTAAAATATCTTATTAAGAATAAACAAATCTAAAATTATTAATTCACTCTTCCCTTTATTCTAATCATCACTCGCATTAGCTTTCAACATCTTGTTGACATCCAATTTTGATCTCTCGATACTCTCTTAGACTGTTATTTTATCAAAATTATTTAATTTCAAATATTAATATTTTTTACACATTATTCTTGTATAATATAAATAACAACGCGAAACATTCATAATTTAAAAATATACAAATTATTTTTATTACTTTTTTGTTACCATTTTTTACAATTTATTTCAAATATAATATGTTGTCAATATTTATTAAATTATTTTCGCAAATATGCACGCTCATAATTTACAAACACATTTTTATTATTATTATTATTATTATTATTATTATTATTATTATTATTATTATTACTATTATTATTATTATTATTATTATCATTATTATTATTATTAACTTATTTCAAATTATACTGCTAGCAATTTTTAATATCTTTACGTAACATTAATTTTTTATATGTAGTCTATTTTAATATCGACATCTTATTATTTATTTTTTTGTCATTATTACATTTATTAAAATAGCAGCCCTAATTCAATTATCTCCTCTTTATTTAAATTCTAGCCATCCTTATATAGTTTATGTCAATTTTAGCTTAATTTAACTTCAATGTGGCTCAATTTTAAACCTCAATCAAATTTCAATAACCCTTTCAATCAAAGTCGTTGATCTCATGTAATCAACGGCTGAGATTGAAATTGCCTTTTTATTCCTTAATATCCTAAGAAAAACCTAAATCAATTTCCAATTTTTCAACCAAAATCAGTTGCACTCCTCCCCCTTCTCTCTTCTTTATCTCTCTAAAAATCAGTCATCGCTGCCTTCAGTCGCCGGCCAGCCGCATAAAACCAGCCAACAACCAGCTGTGCCGACCCCTTCCCTCACCAACCTAGCCGATGCCGCCACTGCTTCCACCGGCGACAAGCAGTTGTCGCCTCCCCGTGCTCCACATGTAATGTCACCGCTGCTAGCCAGCAAACTTTTCACCCCACTGCTCCATCAGCCACCTACCCGCAAACCAATACCGCCATCAACCCCGAACCAGTGACGCTGCTGTCACGAACCGAGGCTATCCCCTAGTCGCGACAACAGTGCTTACGGTCACAAGTGACTACAAGCTAACCCATGAGCTGGTACTTGTTACGAGCAATAAATATCAAATATTAAAAGACAGGTGCGAAAAACAACTGTTAAGGCCATAAGTTTTAAATACCAAAAAAACAACTGAATTCACAAATTTGTAACGTCTGAATAAAATACTAAAAACACAACTGATAAGATTGATAAACTGACTAGTTGTCTATCTGACTATCTGAATGTTTGAAAGCCTCTAAATGAGAAATTGATGGGACAAGTCCCCAACTAACTCCGACTAACTGATTGTATTGAACTACTGAACAACTGTAATAAACCATCATGTCCCAGATAGATGAGGACTTACCACGGCTGTAGTTGAGTAACGTTGGGATGTCTAACTGCGATCGAGGAACTGAACGTTCGAACCTATGATATAAGATATCATAGCTCAAAGAAGAGTATACGGTCAGTACTTTGAACGTATTAGTATATACGAGGAGGTCAGGTTGATATACATGGGGTACAGTGCATATGAGATAAGGACTAATGGTAAAACATGAGATAACTAAACATGAATGCATGAAAAATGTAATATCTGAGATGCAACACAAAGCATAAATCTGAAATCTGAAATAAATTTGTAATCTGAAAGACTGAAAACTGTATAATTGAAAATCTGTACACTTGGTCAAGCAAACCTAAAGTGAGACTATACTGAATGGTGTACTGAGACTGTGAGAGGTATCATTTAATCGACATACCCCAGTCTGAGCTAATCGGGTCCAACCTGTAACCCCAGTTAGAAGGGTGTTAGTACCATGCCACGGGTACTAACACATGGTTGTGTAGATCCACTCAACTGGTGTCCCGAAGGACTAGAGAGTCAATCCTAAACTGGCGGATGATCCCTAAGAGAATGCCAGTCTTAAACCGGTGGGTGACATCTTAGAGAATGTCAGTCCTAAACTAGCGGGTGGCATCTCATAATCCTATGTTGGCTACAGAGTTTTGGAACATAGGGGATGTTTCTAAGGACCTAGTCCTAACTGATGGGTGAGCCCCCATCCCTAGGTTCGCTCGGTGCTAAATCTTACTCCCAACTGAACTGACACTAATTACTGGATTGAACTAAGCTTAACTGAACAAGTAACTGATCATAAATAACTGAGTGAATGACAATGCTCATAGTTTATCTGAAATCACTCTGAAGATACTGAAATTATGTAAATAACTAGGTATCGAGTGTTCATAACCCACCAACACTATATGGAGATAACAATAAGGACATATAAAATCTTTGAAAACTATAATAGGGAATCATTATCCAAAACCCATCACTTTGGCATTTCATTAAACACATAAAGATCAAGACTTTAACATGGGGATGCTTTTAAACAAGATGAGATAGCATGATCACATGACAAAATCATAAGTTGTGGATTTATTTTGATTCGCATAAACATGATATGGAGACTACAATATTTAAAACATTCTATATTCCAATCCACATGAAAACAATTGAAATCTTAACTTGAACTTGAAATAATACGGGATTCATGGAGATAGTTCAACAAAATCATGTAAAAACTCATAATTTGAAATCAATAAGGGTTTTTGGACTCCATGGGTGAAAAGGGCCCATAGATAAACATAATGCATACCTTAAAGACTGATTTCTGAAAGGATTCTTGGATTGGAAACTTGAATTCCTTGATTTCTTGTGAAAGGGCTTGAATCTTGTTCTTGGGAATGGAGGATGGTTTTTGACTTGTTTACTGATTGCTTAGGGTTAAGAGAGAGGAGTTAATGTGTTAAATACTTCATCAAATAATTTTGGAGTGATTAGGGACGGTTTAGGGGTGTGAAATGACTTCAACACCTTTATTTTAAGTCAAAATGGGGCGTTTTTTACACTGGGCAATAATCTAGGCGACGCCCAGCAAATCGCCCAAGCCAAGGTGGGAAATCCATGGCCAATCCCTTAGCCCTAGGCTGGGCGACGCATGGTCAATCGCATACCCATTCTAGTGGCCTTAGACGATTGTTAGGCGACGCGCAACCCTTTGCATGGCCATAACTTTTCGCTCGGGTATCGGATTAAGGCAAAATTGGTATCGTTGGAAATCTAATTCAATTATTTGAAATTTCGGTGGGCTTAATCTTCCGAATTCCACACATATATAAAGTTATACACATTCAAAGTAGATCCTTGTAAAATCAAATACCAAACTTTGGACGAATCGAAGGCTCTTAGCTCTACTTTGTTCTAAGTGATTCCTATGAATATTTTTCACCTCGAAAGCACTTCACAAACTAGGATAAATATCATGAAACATAAACTCAAATGTAAATCATGGGATTATATTTTATACATAAAAAAAATAACGGTTCTATTTCTAACTTAAAATGTGGGGTGTTACATTATCTCCCTCTTGGAATCATTCGTTTTCGAATGAGACTAGTTAGACTGAGAGTACTAAGGCAACTGAGATTATATTCTAAACATGCATGACTTGGAACATGATTGCATAACTGAGTCTGAGCAAGATACATGAACTGAACTAATTTTGTAAATACAAGCAATGACATGAGAATGGTTATAAGGCTGAGATAGAAATGAGAGAGTCAACTTATGAGAAACCATTACCTCAGGCTGGATCTGGTTTCGTGAAAAAGAGTTGATGTATTTAGTACACTAAAACTCGAGATACTACAACATCTCCCCTTGGGATCATTCATCCCCCGGATGATTCTGGCTTGGCTGAAATATTATAGAAAGATTGAGATGATACACATGACACTTACGAACTAAATCATGACTAAATATATGGAATCTGAAACATGATGCATGACTGAACTAAATTCACAACTTGCATGGATGTGAATGAATTATCTCATGAGTAGGAAAGACGAAAAACCATAGAAATTTATCTTTTAACTTCTAAACTGGATTATTGGTTATACAGACTGAATCATACTGAAAGCTTATACTCAGCTGGAGTATTTCTTCAACACTCTTTCCAAGAAGTTCTAATAACATTAGGGAGAAAAAAATCTTGGGCATCACCTTAATAAGATATATGAGTAAGGAATCTTAACATAGATATAACTCTGTAACATGAAACATAGGCCTATGAAACATAAGCTAGAATTTCTATGCCTGAGAAAATGCAACAGCCCAATTTAAGTTTAGCCTCTCTCCTTAAATACTCGCATGGGTATATATAACTACTCCAGCCAAAGTTTGTATTGAAATACCTACTCTTACCATGTTTAAGACTAACTTGAAATTACAAGGTACTACACATAACACCATAATCTAGTCTAAACTATGAATTCAATATCCCCTGCATTTTCACAACTTCTCATCTCAAGAATCATTCTTATTACCACCTCAACAACTAAATTCAGCCTCTTACTAGGAATTTACTAGCACACAATGCACCCATCCACTTCCATACCAATATGACATTCAAGCCTATCATTATAACCACATACAAACTTTCAAGCAAACACCCATAAAAATATCTTTTTCATGTTCTTTAAACTTCTATCAATAACGACTTCCATGAGTTATCCCTAAGAAGACACACCTAGAATTCTCAACTAATCATGACATATAAAAAAGAAAATTTAACCTCAATCTTCCTTCACTATTTATAGCCTTATATATAAAACAAGCATGCAACAATTTTTCCTCAACAAGAAATATTTACTCTCTCCCAATATACAATTGATCATTAATTTTTTATTACCACTATCTTAACATTGCAGAGAGGTCACTGAAAGTTTAGAACATGAGGACCTAAAACATGAAAGAATACTATGCATAACTTTGACACTTAACTGAGGCCTGAGGAATCGAGTATCAAAAGTATGAATTCAAAAGAGATCTAAACTGAGGACATAGATGACATAATATGAATTTCACTGATTATTATAACATACCATGAGTTCTGGAAACTGTAAAGCATGGTACCTGAGTCATGAGCTGCATGACCTGAGTTTGGAGTTCATAAATTCATGGAACATGATTCGTACTACTGAGTAAACTGGAACTCCTTATACTATGAACTAGAAGTGTACATGACTCTATGGAAAGTGCATGAATATGAGTCATGATCATGAAGCTGACAAGTAAAGCATGAGTTGATATCATGATGACTGAAAAACAAAACTTTGTACTGAGATAAGGATGGTTGGGAATCCCCCTCCTTTACTGTTGTTCTACAATACACTAGGATCACTACTAGAATCTGAGAGCCTGACTTGGTTACTTGTTCTATCATCTCTCTCTTAGCTTTAAGCCATCATTCTAAGTCTGTGGACTCCTTTAATAAACTTTAAACTGAACTACAATACTCAAACTGAAAGACTACACCTGAAAGTGTAAAACCCACTGCTAATATTCCCTTCTGAGATACAACTATGAACTTTCTATATCCCTAATAGTCATCACATAATAACTTAAACACTGACTAACTTAGAAACTTCATGAGTATCACCATACCATGAGTTCATACCATCTAAAATTTTTAATTCTCCTTACTATTAGATCAACCATCCAAGATTTAAACTTAGATTCTAGCACGTAGCATGGATATTCTTAAACTTTTAATGAACCATTCTAACTTCCTTCATAGACAACTAGTATCCCACCTCTAAACTTATATTTTTTCCTAAACCATGAGAATTTCCATTAGACTTGAACATCTGACATCATCATCCTATCGCCCATAACTTAGTTGGTAAGAACATCAATTACTACATTACTAGCCTCATTCAAACTTAGCAACTCAAAGGTAAAATATAATCATACCCACACCATCATACTTAACTTAATTTCTTGCATACACTATTTCAGGCCTACTTATTCACCTTTCATACAACTAGCCCCATGGATATATCATCTACTAACTACCGATAAATGCTATCCCCACCTTACTGTTTCTAAACTTCTGGATTTATACTTATAAATCTAGATCATATGCTATCATAGGATTCTGAAAGCACATCCCTTAGATATCATCTTTTTTGCTCTAAGATATGAAATGATCTGACCCCTAAGCATTGAGATACTACTCCTCCAATCAATAACTAGTTTATTGGGAAACTAAAAATAAATGACTTTATTTCTACAATCAACTAAGGCATAACATGAGTGGAGCCAATCCATGCTGAGAATGATATCAAAATCAGTCATCTCTAACTCCACAAGATCTACTAAAGTGATTTTCTAAGATACTCTAATCGAGCAATTTCTGTATACTCATCTGGCTGTAATAGATTTACCCACTGGGGTAGATAATGAGAAAGGCTCTACTAATATTTCTAGACTAACACCGAAGTTAATAACTATATAAAGAGTCACAAAAGAAAGTAAAGCTCCGAGATCTGATAAAACATAAGTATGAAGATGAAAAACCTGTAACACACTCGTAACCACATCAGGAGAACTTTCCTTATCATGTTGGGACTGGAGTGCATACAATCTGTTCTGGCGTTGATCACTGGGGTCACTGGAAGTGGCGCCCTATTGAGTCGAATAACCTGCTGGTGTTGTTAAAGAGTTAGTCTGATCCTGCTGGCGACCATTTCTACCCTTCTACATACTTACAGGGCACTTTCTCATCCTGTGGCCTAGATTGCCATATCCAAAACACACACCACTACCAACCTTACACACACCCTGATGATTCCTACCACACCTTCCGTAGAGTGGATTAGTATGACTACTGTTCAAGATACTCTAGGGGCCAGAGCCTAGCGCTCTATCCCGATTATCATTCCTGAACTTTGGCACTAACTCACTAGCTGAAGAAGGAGCTGGGGCTAAGAATTTTTTGCGAAACTGGGAATGGTTACCACTCTCTGACCTTGACTTAAAACTACCTATCCTTGCCCTTTTATTCTCTTTCTCTCTACGTTTTTCCTTCTCATTCTACTGAGCATGAACCATAAGCCTAGATAGGAAAATAACCTGCTGATCATTCTGAGAAACTACTAAATGAGCTAAGATATTGAAAGTAGCTCTGTGTAATGCCCCGAGATCCTGTCTTGAGACGTCACACGGTGCTTATGACCCGAAGAACCACAAGCTAACCCTTTTACTAATATCTGTAATTATACACTGTATAATATCTGAAATAAATGCGGAAACTAGCTATAAGGTTCAACACATCTATGAATACACAAAACTGAAAACTGAATACTAATACATCCGTCTGAAAAGCCTCTAAACTATCTGAACTGTGGAGTTGATGGGACATATCCCTAACTAACTCTATCAACTAAAAGTAAATAAAATCTGATGCAATAATAGTAAACTAAGATTCATCTTCGAAAGAAGAGGAGTCACGACTATGGCTACTGCTACTAGTTGGGACTGAACTGCTGAGTAAACTCTGGATCCTGTGCCTCTGAACCTATGGTGTCAAATAGAACACCATAGCGCAAATGCGTCAGTACAGGAATGTACCGAGTATGTAGACGAGGTAGGTTAGATGCAAGGGCTCATGCATGCATAATATCTAAACTGAATAATCATGAAAATATCGCACGAGAACACATACACATACATGAATGCATAGACTATAGTCACAATCATCACAACTCTAGAGACTGAAACTCGAATACTACCTTACTGCAGACTAAACTCACTACTAACACTGAGATACTGCGTACTAACTCATCTGATACTAATGACTGAAAAACTAGATGTACTTACATCGATGACTGAATTCTGAGCTTACTGCTCTCGACTGACAAGATTAAAGATCAACCTCTCTAACGGATGATTAAGGAAGCTATTATCTATGGTAAGGAAATGATTATATCTGAATCTGACAACAAGAATACTCAATAGAATCTGAGACTGTGATCAAGCCTGTCTGGCGGCATATCTCTGAATATGATATCAAATAATTGTATATGAGACCAAGCCTATTTGACGGATAGTCCATGAATTAATGGAACTATCTGAGTTCCTCATAAAGATAGATGACTGTATCTGACAGTCCTGATTTCTAAAGATTGATACTGAAACTGAGACTGAATCTGAAACTGAAACTGTGGAAAGTAGTTACTTAACCAATATGCCCCAACCTACCACAGGTGGGGTCTAACCTGTAACCCCAGTTAGAAGGATATTAATACCATGCCACGGGTAAAGAACTTTCTTTGGTCAACCCTCTCTGATGGATGACCCTTACCAGGGAGTCGACCTAAGGTAATATAATAGTTAAATACTCTATCTCTAGAGGTGACAACCTTTTTCTAATGGTGACGTTGTATTCTGCACTGGCTACACAGTTCTGGATATCAGGGATTTCTACTAACGACTCGAACCTTTCTCTTGCTAATGGGAGGATTCGACATCCTTTCCCTCGCTCGGTGCTAGTTTCTACTCCCAATTGAAAGACTCTAACTGAATTGTTAACTGAACACAACTGAACTAAATTTGATACTGATTATGTTTCTCAAAAGATCTGACTGAGTTACGTTGAGATCACTTAGTTTCGTATCTGACGGAAATGGTACTGAATCATGGTGTCTGACTGATGATATAGAGCTTAAATAGATTATTCGAATTGCTTCTGAGATCAGAATTAAACACTTGAATACTATTGGATCTGAGCTGATTACAAGACTGAGGCTAGATTACTAGCAATACGGAGATTACAGATATTACTGAAATTTTTTAAGTTCTGTAACTGTCTAAGGATACAGCGTTCTATAATTCACTGAGTTATGGCTTGACTGGAATTATCATAAAACTGACACGAGCTCTAGAAAACAGCTAAATTATCAGGTATAAATACCCCAGGACTCGATAACATAAAATAAAGCATAATCATTCCTCTATCATCACAACCACTCATTCATCATCATCATCACAATCATTCATTCATCATCATAGTTATTCATTCATTATCATTAAAACATCTCTTCAAGTATTTAGGAAACATAACATACTTTCACATTTACAATCATTAAGGCATCGCGTCAAGCATTTAGGAAATATCAACATATACTAGCGTAGAAAAACATGCTACTAGATTATACTTCCTTCAACAAGGTCTTACCTCAAGTACTTCACACCTAAATCATTCTTGACATGTATTTGGACATCACGTGATTTGGGGAAAACTTCATACTATCATGTCTCAACTTACTTGCTAACCACTTGGCATGTATTAAAAGCTTAGCATATATCAGAGAGCATATAATTGGGGAATTTACAACCATTATATCTTGACTTGTTCACTAAGGTCTTTCAACAACACTAAGCAAGTACGAGTTTACACCTGCTTGGGGATTTCATACTATCATGGCATATTTCGCTCACTAAGGTATTTAATCAAACACTAGGCATGCATGGACTAGCTCCCAATTTGGGGGGAGGGGGGTTTCCAGTTCAAGATACTATAATGGCCCTTATGCTTCACCTAAGCTCTTTATCAAACTTATGGGGGACATGCTTCGCTTATTCAACCATTTCTACTCCTATTTAACATGAACACTTCATATAGGAAGCATCATTAAGAAAGTTCATCACCACCCTCAGAAGAATTTCACATACTAGGGTTCATCTCCACCAACACAAGAATTCCACATACTAGGGTTCAAGTTCATAAATCTTGTAGACAAATATGAATCAAAACTCAACAACACATTGAACATCAATTTCAACTCACATGAATCAGTAAAAACTCATAAACATAAAATTTTTGAGTTTTAGAAAAGTGTACTTGAGTTTCTTGGATGAAAGGAACCCAAGGATCAATATCTATATACCTGGAGAAACTCTTTTCTTGGTGGTTCTTGGAAAGATTTCTTTGTTCCTATTGATCCTCTCTTGATTTTTGTTAAAGAAAAAGAGAGGGTTTTGATCTTGGAAACCCTAGTTTTTGGAGTGGAAGGAGAGAAAATGAGGTCAAATCCTGCGTAAGGGTGTATATATAGGGGTTCGGAAAAGCCCCTTTTCGCTCTTGGAATTAAACTGAAAAATCCCAATTTTACATGCTGGTGCGACGCGTCATAATCACATCAGCTCACTAGAATTTGGACAATTGGGAAACTGTACGATGGTGCGACGCGGTGGAAATCGCATTGCCCCCTAGGTTGCAAACTGAAACTATACTGTGACGCGTGGAATCGCAGAGTTTCACTGAAATTTGATAATTGCCATTTTGGCTGGCTACGCGATGCGCTAAGGTGCCAGGTGGCACACTGTCTCACTAAAATGGCCTAACTCTTCACCCGAGTGTCCGATTTCGGTGAATTTTGTATCGATGGAAAGCTTATTCAATGCTTTACATGGAAAAAAGTAGAAATTAGGGAAATTCCACATGATTCAAAGTATTTCATACTTAGGAAGATATTTCTGAAACTTTTAGACTCGGATTTCCGCTTTACTGAATACGCTCTAAGGCTCAGACTGGAAGAAAACTTTGCGGGGCATTACACTCTGAATTTGGTGTGAGAGGTATGCTCTTTCAGGGGATCTTCCTGAACAGGCGGATGTACGGGTTGTTTTTCGTTCCTTATTACGTTGTTTCTTTTGAGAGGCATTATCTATAAACATAATGAAGGATGAGTCAGGAAGAGAGTTTAAATAGAACTCATGCTCTTTTGCACAACATGATCACCGAAAGAAGGGAAATTTTTCCTAAAAAGTCTGGTAGCCTCTTGTCCATAAGTATGGCGTGCTTCGTACCCATGCACAAAACTCTACTCAACACGGCTTTCAGACTCTCTAGGACTCTTTGAAATCTTAGGCTCTAATACCAAATTTTGTCATGACCCGATGCTACCCCCTAATTGTGACAACGGTACTTACGGTCATAATTGACCATAAGCTAACCCATGAGCTGGTACCTGTTGCGAGCACTAAATATCAAATAATAAAGGATATATGCAAAAATTAATTGTTAAGGCCATAAGGTTTAAATACCCAAAACACAACTGAATTCACAAGTCTGTAACATCTGAATAAAATATTGAAAACACAACTGATAAGACTGATAAACTGACTAGCTATCTATCTGACTGTCTGAATGTCTGAAAGCCTCTAAATTGGCTGAGGAGTTAATGGGACAAGTCCCCAACTAACTCTGACTGCCTGAATATACTGAACTGCTGAATAACTAAAATAAACTATCATGTCCCCAATAAATGAGGACTCACAACTGCTACAGCTGAGTGACGTTGGGATGTCTAACTGCGGTCGGGGAACTGAGTATTAAAACCTATGATATAAGATATCATAGCGCAAAGAAGAGTATGCGGTCAGTACTTTGAATGTATTGGTATATGCGATGAGGTCAGGCTGATATAAATGGGGTACAGTGCATATGAGATAAGGACTAACTAAAGGTGCTAAGTGGGCCAAGTCGGGTCAACCCAAAATCGGCCCGTGAATTTTAGCCGATTAATGGGTCAGTTTGGATTCGAGCCTGGTTAAACGGGCCGGTCCGGTTCCGGACCCAACAGTAATTTTTTTAAAAACAACTCTGAACCAGTCCACTTAACCCAACCCAGTCCAATCCACCTAAACCCAGTCAAAATCGGTTAAAAATCAGGTCAAAAACCAAAAGAAAAGTCTTTTCTTCAATATACACTATATATACCGATCTATATACATTTTAAATACGTTAAACAATATATATACACTATATATATAGTATATACTACATTAGAATTTAAAAAATATATACACAATTACACATGTAATCATGTATACAACTATACGTTAGTTAAATATATATATTACTCTAAATAAAACATATACTACAAGATATATACTACAATATAATGATATATATTATAATTTATAAGGCATATACACATGTATACGTTAAATATATACGTCTATAGAAGATATATATACACATATATACGTACCATTCAATATATATGTACTACTTTAAATAAAATATACTACAATATATATATACTACAATATACACACACGCTATATAGTTATATACTAATTTATAAAACATATACACATATATACGTTAAATATATACGTCTATAGAAGATATATACACATATATATGTATCATTTAATATATATGTACTAATTTAAATAAAATATACTATAAGACATACACTACAATATATACACACACTATATATATAGTTATATACTAGTTTATAAAACATATACACATGTATACTTAAATATATACGTCTATAGAAGATATATACACATATGTACGTACCATTTAATATATATGTACTATTTTAAATAAAATATACTATAATATATATACTACAATATATACACACACACTATATCTAGTTATATACTAATTTATAAAACATATACACATGTATACGTTAAATATATATTACTTTAGAAAATATATACACATATATACGTACCATTCAATATATATGTACTACGTTAAATAAAAAATATACTACAATATATACACACACACTATATATGGTTATATACTAATTTATAAAACATATACACATGTATACGTTAAATATATACGTCTATAGATGATATATACACATATATACGTACCATTCAATATGTATGTACTACTTTAAATAAAATATACTATAATATATATACTACAATACACACACACACTATATATATATAGTTATATACTAATTTATATAACATATACATATACACATGTATACATTAAATATATACTACTTTAGAAAATATATACACATATATACGTACCATTCAATATATATGTACTACTTTAAATAAAATATACTATAATATATGTACTACAATATATACACACACTATATATATAGTTATATACTAATTTATAAAACATATAAACATGTATACGTTAAATATATACTACTTTAAAAAATATATACACATATATACGTACCATTCAATATATATGTACTACTTTAAATAAAATAAAATATAGTATAAGATATATACTACAATATACACACACACTATATATATATTTATATACTAGTTTATAAAACATATACACATGTATACTTAAATATATACGTCTATAGAAGATATATACACATATATACATACCATTTAATATATAGGTACTACTTTAAATAAAATATACTATAATATCTATACTACAATACACACACACACACACTATATATATAGTTATATACTAATTTATATAACATATACATATACACATGTATACGTTAAATATATACTACTTTAGAAAATGTATACACATATATATACATACCATTCAATATATGTACTACTTTAAATAAAACATATGCTACTTAATATAATAAATTTATAATACTTGATAGTAAATTAGTAATATATTAAAACTAAATATTTAATTTAAACTAGAAATTCAATTTAAATCATTAAATGAAAAAAATTACAAAGTAAGGACTAAGGAATGAATGAATGTTAAATTTTATTGATTACAAAATGATCCAAAATTCATAATTTACATGAATGAAAAAGCTACAAATTTTGCATTATTTTTTCCAACTCATTCATGTTAATATTAACCGAAATTTGCATAAGATAGTCAAAGTCAACGGGGGCCAAACCATGCATTGGACTTGATTCTGCTGAGTTCTCCCGTGATGTCATAATTTCTTCAAGTCTTTTCTCGTCGTTGGACTTCGCTTCCATTCCTTGATTTCTTCGTTCCGCTCTAATCCAATCTCTAAGGCAAACTAGAGCATTCATTGCATTCCTTTCCAATGAGTGTCGAGTGTCTCCAAGCTGTTGTCGTCCCTGACTAAAAGAGTTCTCTGATGCAACGGCTGACATTGGAACATTCAAGATATTTCTAGCTAATCTTGAAAGCACAAGATATTGTGTTTCATTATTCCTCCACCAATTCAATGCATTGATCCGTCGTCTGCGATCATCTATAGGCGTTCGGAGATAATACTTTAGCTCTTCCCGATATGTTGTTGTGTAAGTTCCCTCCTCAACACTGTTCCAACAAGGTAAATCATAAAAATAATGAGGAAAACCACTATGTGTTGGCCTTTTAGAAGATGATGGCTTCTCAAGAGGATGAGGAACGATAGATGGAGTGATATTTATCGGTACAGCTAAATCAAATAAATCAGCATAGTGGTTATATAATTTATCTATGAAAGTGTTCGCATCGGCCACAGCCGTCTACAAATCAGGTTGTTCTTGTTCTTCATCATTAGAATCATTGTTAGCATTTATCTCTAAGTTAGCATAAATAAGAGTATTAAAGTGACACATAGTAGTATATTTCATGCACAAATGTAGCATAGCACCAACCAAGCAAATAGGGAGAATCGGAAAAAAGTATTTTTTAAATTTATCAAACATGGCACCAACAGCTTCTTTGTAACCTTCTTTATTTTTATATTCTTTGAGCAAACAAAAAATATTGGCTATATATGCCAAAATATTACAAATAGTAGGATAATAAGCACCGACAAATTTAACTGTAGCTATATAAATTTTTTTAAAAAATTTAACAAGATTATTAATTACAGCCCAGTCAGAATCATGTAGCATGCAGTGGGCAGAATCAGCAAACGAACCACAATATTGGTTAAAAGATAGTGTAATAGGAACTCTATATTTATAACAAGTTTTTAAAAAATCATACGTAGCATTCCATATAGTATCACATTCTTGGGGCATCAATATCGGTGCAAGTTCATTTTATTAACATTTAAGTTTAAAGTCTCTAATTCTTTTTCTATGATTATTTTCTTGAATAAAACCAACGGCAAGCCAAATTTTTTCAATATAAAGCTCAAAAAACTCAAGACCATCTCATACAATTAAATTATATATATGACAAACACACTTAACATGAAAAATTTTAGGTAACGGTGGGATAGCTTAGATTTTAACTTTGTTATAGCAGTCTTGTTGTTAGAAGACTTATCAAAAGCAATACATAAGATTTTATTTTCAATACCATAAAATTCTGTAACTTTAGTAATCGAATCAGTAATAAAATCTCTAGTATGTTTACGATCTTTATCATATAAAAAAGCAAGAATATATTTTTGCATAACAAAATTACTATTTATCCAGTGATAAGTAATTGTTAAATAATCATTTTTATTTACAACACGGCCAAGATCAGAAGTTAGGGACATTCTACATTTAATATTTTTTAATAGTGTTGATAAATAAAAATAATATTGTGAATGAAGTCTAAAAATATCGGTCCTACAAGTACTTCTAGGAATACCATTAAACATAGGATTATAAATTGCTTGGATATAATGAATAAAGGCATCAGAAGAAGCAAAACTAAAAGACAAACAACCCACAGCTACCATTTTTGCTATTTCTTCTCGGTCCCTCAATTTATTATACTTCTTTATTACCTGACCGGTTGTTAGGTCCATTCTAGGTTGTGTTGGCCCACCAATATCCGCACCACCTTATACAATTTTTAAATCTCTATCGTGATTATCACTTATATGTCTCATTAACGTATCCGTACCCCCTTTCTTACCTCTTCTTTTATGCTTATATATTTGTTGAAAAATATTGCATTGCACCCAATATCTGAAATATGTTCAAAAAATTGTCATGCAATACTAGTTGTTTTACGAGCTCTTGGGCCATAGAGAGGACGGGGAGGGAGATTAACCGATTCAGATCTAATGTTAGCATTTTCTACTGCGGGTGTCTCACCAATATTTTCATCATCTTCATCTAAATTAACCGCATTACTTTATTTTTTTCTATACCGTAATTTTTCTGAGCTTCTACATAATCCATATCGTGAGCACCTACACCTATTTCTTCCTCAAATGGTTGACTAAGTGGTATCGGAGGTGGAGGCACACGGGTATATCTACTACTTGAAGTACCTCTACCGCTAGTAATTCGCTTTTTACTACCACTACCACTTCCAGGATAAAAAATTTTAACACCTTTAGTGGCAAGGTTTCTTAATTTATCCATAATATAAATTAAACTAAAAAAATTTAAAATACAAAAATATAATAAAATTAAATATTCAACAATTAATACATTAATTAAAAATTAAAAGTAAGAGATGGAACGACAATATCAAATTTTAGAAGTATCCGAAAGTTGCGACTTTAGGAACTTCCACTTGTACTTTGTAATCGCAAAATTAAAAAATTAAAGTGAGCACTTTAGAAAATATATAGAATATTTGAGAATTGAGATTTGAGAGAGAATGAAATTTGAAAGAATGAAAATTGTGTGAAAAATGATTTGAAAGTGTAGGGTATTTATAGAAATTTTTTTGGTTTTAAAAAAATATCTTTATTGAAATTTAAAAAAAAAAAAAAAGGTCAATTAGTCATTTTTGGGGCCCAAACGGTAATGTAGACATTGGGTCCAACGGTCAAATTGGCCCAATGAGCAAAATCAATTTTTTTTTAAATTTGGGCTGATTGACCGGCAGGCCCGGACTGAGTTTGGTCCGGGCCGGGTTAATCGGGCCCAAAACCAAAAATAACCTAGCCCGGGACCCGGGACCCTACAGCTCGTGGGCTGATCGGGCTAGGTCAAATCGGGCCGAGTTTGCTAAGTGGGTCGGGTCGGACCGAGTCAACCCGACCAGTTTGACACGCTAAGGACTAACTAAAAAGCATGAGATAACTGAACATAAATGCATGAAAATTGTAACATCTGAGAATGCAAGATCAAGCATAAATCTGAAATCTGAAATAAATTTGTAATCTGAAAGACTAAAAACTGTAAAACTGAAAAACTAAAAATCTGTACACTTGGTCAAGCAAACCTGAAATGAGACTACTGAATGGTGTACTGAGACTGTGGGAGGTATCATCTAATCGACATGCCCCAGTTTGAGCTAATCGGGTCCAACCTGTAACCCCAGTTAGAAGGGTGTCAGTATCGTGCCACGGGTACTAACACATGACTGTGTGGATCCACTCAACTGGTGTCCCGAAGGACTAGGGAGTCAATCCTAAACTGGCGGATGACCCCTAAGACAATGTCAATCTTAAACTGGTGGGTTAAATCTCAGAGAATGTCAGTTCTAAATTGGCGGGTGACATCTCATAATCCTTCGCTGGCTACGTAGTTCTAGAACTTAGGGACTGTTTCTAATGACCTAGTCCTAACTGACAGGTGAGCCCCCATCTCTAGTTTCGCTTGGTGCTAAATCCTACTCCTAACTGAATTGACACTGATTACTAGACAAAACTAAGCTTAACTGAACAAACAACTGATAATAAATAACTGACTGAATGACAATACTCATAGTTTATCTGAAATCACTTTGAAGATACTGCAATTATGTAATCAACTAGGTATCGG
The DNA here is from genome assembly GCF_002878395.1 of Capsicum annuum. Classification (NCBI taxonomy): domain Eukaryota; kingdom Viridiplantae; phylum Streptophyta; class Magnoliopsida; order Solanales; family Solanaceae; genus Capsicum; species Capsicum annuum. The sequence goes on along the minus strand of NC_061118.1, from coordinate 26,733,710 downwards.
GTGTTCATAACTCACCAGCATTGAATAGAGATAATAATAAGGACATACAAAAGCTTTGAAAATCATAATGGGGAATCATTATTCAAAACCCATCACTTTAGCATTTCATCAAACACATAGAGATCAAGACTTTAACATGGGGATGCTTTTAAACAAAGATGAGATAGCATGATCACATGAAAAAAATCATAAGTTGAGGATTTATTTTATTCGCATAAACATGATATGGAGACTATGATATTTAAAACATTCTATAATCCAATCCACATGAAAACAATTGAAATCTTAACTTGAAATTGAAATAACAAAGGATTCATGGAGATAGTTCAACAAAATCATGTATAAACTCATAATTTGAAATCAATAAGGGTTTTTGGACTCCATGAGTGAAAAAGGCCCATGGATGAACATCACACATACCTTAACGACTGATTTATGAAAGGATTCTTGGATTGGAAACTTGAATTCCTTGATTATTTGTGAAAGGTCTTGAATCTTGTTCTTAAGAATGGATGAGGATTGTTGACTTGTTTATTAATTGATTAGGGTTAAGAGAGAGAATTTAATGTGTTTAATACTTCATCAAATCATTTTAGAGTGATTAGGGACGGTTTAGGGGTGTGAAATTACTTCAACACCCTTAATTTAAGTCAAAACGGAGCATTTTGGCATTGGGCAATGACCTAAGTGACGCCCAGAAAATCGCCCAAGCCAAGGTGGTCAATGCATGTCCAATCACCTAGCCATGGGCTGGGAGATGTATGGCCAATTTCACACTCATTCCAGTGGCCTTAGGTGATTGTTAGGCGACGCACTACCCTTTACATGGCCATAACTTTTCTCTCGGGTATCGAATTAAGGTGAAATTGGTATCGTTGGAAATCTAATTCGATTATCTAAAATTTGATGGGTCTTATGCTGACAAATTCCACACATATCTAAAGGTATACGCATTTAAAGTATACCCTTGTAGAATTAAATACCAAACTTTGGACGAATCGAAGGCTCTTAGCTCTACTTTGTTCTAAGTGATTCCTATGAAAAATTTTCACCTTGAAATTACTTCACACACTAGGATAAAGATCATGACACATGAATTCAAATGTAAATCATGGGATTATAGTTTATACGCATAGAAATGACGGCTCTATTTCTAGCTCAAAATTTGGGGTGTTATAGCTGCCTAGCTACTAGTGAGCCGTCCCAATGTCGGAGTCCCACCTGTGCCGAACCACCCCCGTCTCTCTATCCCTCTACAATACAAACTTCGTCGTCTATGTACATGTGTTCCCCTCCCATCGCTTAACCAGAAATTGAAAGCCTCAATTGGCAACTTATGAGACAAACAAGACTATTGCATGTTAGCTTCGGCGGGTTTAGAAAAGCTCTATATTAAATTTTGGCTACAAATTCATTCGGGTATCGTATTTTAATGATTTCATTGTGTGATTATTGTTAATTTTATGATCTGAAAATTAGTTCATCGTGGTGAGGGATTTTGTTTTAATTCTCCGTGACCGTTGAGCCATAATTTCTGATTGCTTTTGATCTTAATTTCATACTCACAATTTCTGCCTCATATTATTTTTAGCCTTGTGTTATTGCTGGTATAATCTTGATTCGTAATTACCTACTGGGTAATTCTTGGCATGTTTTCTTTACTTGATTAGATTGGAAGAGCTTTACGATTTGCATAGCCATGGTAACTTTGATTTATTTTCTCCGATATGTGTTAGTTTTCTTTCAATTTCTTTACTTTTGATTTTTGTTGTTGCCTTGTTTGACAATATTCCTGGTTGGAATAAATCTTGAATTATTTAGCTTCATTAATTATTTGACAGTCGTAACACTTGCATAATTATGGAAATTTAAGAATACCTTGATCTTGATTTTTCCTTAATTGACTAAGGACATATTTCTGGATTCTGGATTATTATGATAAATCCTTAACCTATTTTACCTCATGAGGGTGTTGAATTTTATTTTCTACTCCCTCCATTTAAAAAAGAATGACCTACTTTCCTTTTTAGTCCGTTTCAAAAAGAATAACCCCTTTCCTTTTTTGGCAAGACTTTAATTTCAACTTTCCACATGGCATGTTTATGACCACAAGATTAAAGGGCATTTTGGTACATTTGACACTACTTTAATTTAAGGCCACAAGATTCAAAAGTCTTCTTTATTTTCTTAAACTTTGTGTCAAGTCAAAGTAAGTCATTCTTTTTTAAACAGAGGAATTATTATTTTTCCTTTTTAATTGATTTTCTTGCCTTTTCTAAAATTGAACAGCTTTGCCTCTGAGGCTATTTTTGGATAGTTTAACATAATTTGTGATACTTCTCATGAATCTAAGGAGAATAATTCTTAAATTGATTGACTAAATATGCTTTCATTTTATTTCTTTAGACATCTCACAATTTTTTTACTATATAAAAGGGGCAATTCTTTTTTCTATGGGTACGGCTTACACACTCTATACTCTCTATATTCTCTTTACGAAATAAGAGCTTTTCATTCCCTCTTCTCTTAAACAATTTACACACTCTACATTCTCCGAAACTTACAATCTCTGCACTCCCTCATACGAGGCTTCAAGAAATAATTTTATTACTTTTCTTTGCACTTAATTTTGGAGCATTGGTCTTGACCTTACTTTGGCGATTCGTACTTGGATCCTGTACTACTTGATTTTTCTTATTATTATTGTTTGTTCTCATCAACCAGTAAGTCCCTATCGATGCAATTTCCGTTATACTTTATGTGATGACGCTAGAAAACATATTTATAGGTGCTAATTTGAAATAATTATTTCTTATTGTATTGCTATGTCCTTACTTCGCTGCTTCCCGCTTGAGTATGTTAGTATATAGTTTTCTTTGTGTATGTTGTGGTATTTGATTGTATTAACAGGTGTCTTTGAAAGAGTCGTCTGAGAGTTTGGAAAGGGTGTTTCATTTATTTTTAGTTTAGTCTAGTTTTATTGGTCTGTATTTTATTGTACAAATGCTAATGATGTAATAAAATTATAGAGACTGCTTGGGGACGGGGTTTATGTGCTTTATGAATCACGTAGGCAAACATAACTTAGGTTTATGTGTTTTATGTGCTACATGAATCACTTAGGCAAACTTTGAATTAGGATTAATAACCAACTTATTTTGTCACCTAAATATCCTATTTTAGGAGTTTAATTAACTCTCCAACTTATTAAGCTCTAGCATGTTATTTTATCAATGGCAAAAGGATTAATGTTCAACGTCTGTTCCCGCATGATTCTATTAGTTTCAACATGTCAACATCATTTTTTTAGCCTCTAAGAAGCAATCTCCAATAATTAAAAAACAGTTTTCAATAAAACAGATTTCAGCAAAATCAGTTTCTAATAAAAATAGTTTCCAGTAAAAATCAATTTCCAATGAAATCACTGTTCAACATTTAAGTAATTACTTTGCAACATAAATTGATTCCCAACATATTAAAACAAATGTCCAGAATAAAAAATGGATTTCCATCTTTGTTTCATTAATTTTCAAACGTTAATTATTTTCATCTTTAGGATATAATTTCCTGACACTCTACATACTTTTTATTTACAACATGTCTTTTGCACAAAAATTAATGGGTATTACTCTCCAATGCATTTACTTTACTTTGACATGCCCTTTTTATTCTCCACCAATTTACAACACCATTTTTAAAAAGGTTTGAAGATTCCTTCGTCGATAACAATTTTGTGACACCCAGATACCATGTCTATAGGTTTAGCCAAAACGAATGAAAGATTATTTGTTCAAAATGTCAGTCACCTTAACCATCTCTTAATTAACCAAGAGGCTTCATTGAGACCATTACGTGCTACTTGACGTCCTTCGTGTTCTACGCGCTTTGAGTCCTAGAAAATCTAGTTTATTTGTCTAGACCCAAAATTTAAATTAGCAAAGTCCAATGCCTTTTGAATGATAGGTTGGACGATAGGCATTTTAGAGACGTTAGTTTTATCCTTTATTTTTAGAACGCCTTTAGGTTAACAACCAGCCTAGGGACGGGTAGTCATTCGGAAGTGATGATACCCAACATATATATTGGCTACACAACGCATAACATTGTCACTTGTCTAAGAATCCGATTCTGGCTAGTGAGTCAGATAATGATTAACAAGTTGGAGTTCTGATATGAATGAAACCAAAACATTCCTTTTTTTCTTTTTTCGAATTTGTTCTTTTTCTTACATTTAATTTATATGCTTATTTATTTGGGGTAGTTAGTTTAATAAGAAGTCCTTTTTATTATAAATTATGTCATTTCTCTCTCCTCGCTTATCTTACTTATATGTTTGATTGATTTTATCACATAGGTAATTGATAGTTAAAAGAATTAAATTACATATTTTGTTTATTCATGTTTCGCCACTTAGTAACATTTAAGTTAATAAAAATAAGTGACCTTTGTTTTATCATATAGAATCCTCAAGTAAATTATGAATTCGGCTGGGAACCACCCTTTATGGACCTCGAAAGGTGCCTAACACCTTTCTTTCGAGGTAATTTAAACCCTTACCCGAATTTATGGTGAACTAGGACTAAATAACAAAATAGGTTTGTAGTTAGCCTAGATTGGTACCCTAACGCATCTTAATACGTTAGGTGGCGACTCTTCACATTCTTTAAACCATCCCAAAAAAAGTAGTCACGTTGGATCCCGCTTTTCGCGAGAAAAATGGGGCACGACACATCTAACAAATTAGATTTATAATGACGAAATTTATACCTATTGTAGTTAAATTATAAAGTAATTCTTTATTTTTGACCTTTAAATTTTGTTAAACTCGACAACTTCTTTATAAACTTAGTTATGTAAATCACACATAGTGATGTCTGAAGAGCAAAGCAGGGATAAGATATCTACAGCAGTCCTAAGTGGGTAAAAGTAAAGTCAAATCTTTCATCAAAGATTACAAGCAACAACGCAAAACATTTTTCAAATTTAAAAACTAATACAACAGAGGAAGAAACAGCAGGACTAAGCTACTGCACCTCAACTAATGTCGTAGGATACCTTCCACCTCACAAAAATATAATGGCTACTCCTTGAAGCTACACCATTACACAAAGAAGCAACGAAATAAAAGGTTGACGATTCAATTTGTTGGTGAAATTTTTTAACCCAAACGTCAGTAACCTTTCCAACTTTTTGACGAAACTGTTTAATGCATACGGAAAAAATACAACAAACCCACAAATTTCACAATCATAAGAAAAAAATGAATAAAGTTCGTTGCTGAAATTATCAGATGTGAAACCACATACCATCAGATAGAACACATAGATAATAGATCAGCAGGACACTTCAAATAACGTTTAATAAACTAAGCAAGTTGCAGAATTAAGAAATCAAAAACAACAATATCCAAATCAATGAACCAACTAAAGTTATTAGTGAATAGAACTCACAAAGACGATGAAATCGTAAGTTTAGATGTAGTGAATTCCTAAGCAAGTTGCACAAATAAGTAAAAACAACAATATTCAGATGAAAGAACCAATTGAAGTAATTAGTGAAAGGAACTCACAGAGAATTTGAAATGGCAAGCTTTGATGTAGGAAATTTTCCTAATCTTTACCAAAAGTCTTGAGATAGAGTAGACATATACTCTCCTCAGCAATTGACATGTTGAACTTGACCCAAAATTTGATTGACACGTAGCTCTTACTCAGACAAACAAACTATGAAAAGTCTATACTACCCCTAGAAAATAATGAAAATGCCCCTGTGAGGAAGCTGGCAGGACAACCTCCATCAGCAGAGTATATAGCTGAGTGGACAACCTCCACAAACTATATATCTTAAAACATGTTTTTTTCAATACGGTATAAGTTCCATATTCCATGGCAGAGTATATTATTTTCTGGTACGTTACAAATTTAGTAATACTAATAATTAATGGGCCATTTGAACATTGAATTTAGAAAAAATAACTTACTCGAATATTAAGCTTCGAACAGAAATGAAACATTTGACCAAATACATTAGTTTTATACTTCTACTTTTTTATTTACTTCAAAATTAAACAATGGTCGCATTTACTTTAACATTATAAATCATATATTCTGTTTTGAATGCAATGTGTATATGTTAGAGATATACAAAACGAAGTATATTATTATACAACAAATAAAAAAATAGTTATTATTAACATTTACTAAAAGTGGTAGAAGGTTAATGTTTTAAGGGTCGTTTGGTAGGAGGAATAAGGATACTTAATCTCGGGATTAATTTAGAAGAGGAGTTTATCCCATGTTTGATTGAGACAAAGTGCATGGGATAACTCATCCCGGGATTAATTATCACGGATTTGTAGTATTTTTCTTATCCCTCCTTGCGAGTGGGATAACTAATTCTGGGATTAATAATCCCTTGATAACTTGTTTTCGAACCAAACACACCTAAAAGTGGAAATGCAGAATCGGTAATCTTCTGGTGTTTATTTGCTAACTCTCCTAGAGGAAGTATTCAATCGCACAAAATTACAACACATTGATGGAACAGCATAGTAGCTGCTTAGAGTTGCTGAATTAATTTGGACCAAAGCTGCCCAGAAGAAATACAGGATCGATTTATGGCCAGCAATGAAGTTCAAACTATTCTATAGAGATTCAAGATAAATTGAATATGCATGTGGAAGATGATACTTGTTACTCATGTGATTACTTGGCGGAGGAGAGTCAGGTACATCTGATTGTTAATTGTAAATGGACAATGAAAGTTAAGAATTGAAATGGTACAATGATTTGGAAGTTGGAACATATATTCCTATTGGAATTGTCAACCATGTCATGGGAAGGCTTAGAAGGAAACATTGGAGGCAACCTTTTTAGGATGAATATGATTAATGTCTTTAATTAGAAGTCTCTGAGTTTAAATTGTAAGAACAATTTTTTTTCTTTTTTTGATATGGTATAGTTTCATATTAGTAATAAGTACTCGTTTTGTCTTAAATTTTGTATGTCGTTTAATTTGATACATTATATAAGAATATTTTTGAAATTTATAATGTAAAATAATTCTTAATATTTGTGTAGCTGCAGTATAAAGATTTCATTAAGTGTAGAATTAAAATTAAAATTTTTTAATATTTAAAAAATAATAGTAATCTATATTTATAATCTATATCTATAATCTATAATCTATATTCTATAATATATAATCTATAATATATAATCTATAATCTATATCTATATCTATATCTATATCTATAATCTATATCTATATCTATAATATATTAAAAGTGAGAACACCCTTAGTTAAAAGACTCTTCTTTAGACAAAATTGTTTTTTCACTATATTTTTTAATTTATCATTTAATTATTTTTTACTATATTAACTAGACATCCTAAAATATATGGGACTCCTAAAATATATGGTAGGAGAATTAATTAATATTTTTCTTTCTACTGTTTAATTAGAAAAATACTCCTAAAATAGGAATCTATTAAGGAAATACTTCTATAAATATTGAGATGTACGTTAAACTAGAGAACAAACCGATTTATCTATTGGGAGAATATGATTGATCCTCATCTAACTTGATTCGTTTGCATGTCTAGATTAGTGGATGTTTGATTCAATTGGCTTTGAAGAATTTCTTGTGTAAAGGTTAGGTTTAATTATATTGTTTTAATATCTGTATTATCTTATTGTTTTATTTTAATTTACAGATGCTAGATGAATGTGGGTCGGCTTTGAAAATATTTTTGAGGTAAATGTTAGGTTTAATTGTATTATATATCGTAATGTCTCTATTAGTTTGTTATTTTGTGGTAATTTACAGTTCGTAAATGAATCTCAATCGACTTTGAGAATTTTTCGTGGGTAAAATTTAAGTTTAATTGTATTGTTTTAATATCACTTTTATCGTATTATTTTGTTGAAGTTTACAGGTGATAGATAAATGTTGGTCGGCTTTGAGGAATTTTTTTTATGTAAAGTTTAGATTTAATTGTATTATTTTGATATTTCTATTATCGTATTATTTTGTTATTATTTACAGGCGGTAGATGGGTGTCGGATGATTAAAAATATTTTTTGTAAAGGTTAGGTTTAATAAATAAATTCTCCAATCTTTGCATACTCAAAAGATATTAAATTCAATTATTATATTCATCTTTATTATTTAAATAAATATCCTATTTAGTGTAATGTTTGAACTTATTAAAGAGAGTTATACGTGCAAGGTGCGTACACCTAAACTAGTATATATATAAAGGAGAGTCATACACAAAGTGATGTGATACCTCTCTATAACCTTCATTCCTATTTATCTTTTTTGTCTTTTTTTAAATTTCTTCTCATGTTTTTCAAAATTAAATATATTTATGAGGACAAAAAAAATATAATTTAGTGCAAACATAATAAAAATTAAAAAGCTACTTATTGCAGTTAAATGAAAGCAATGAAAGATACAAAGAAATGAACAGTCAACATTTAGTTTTGAATAAATTCCTCCCCAACTTGCCCACGTTTTCAAGGCTTAATAGCAATTTTTTCATGACATTTATTTTGTCTTAAAGCTCTATCATAAATAATTTCTTTTAAAGTTTTAATTGAGAGTGAAAATCAATTATCTTAAATTCTTTTATTTTTTTCTCATCATTTTTAAATTGATCATTTTGCTTAATAATAATAATAATAATAATAATAAAAAATAAAAAAAAATATCATATTTATTACATCTAATTATATCTCATAAGTTATAAAAAAAACTACCATTTATTTATATTCTCTACTTAAATAATATGTTTCCTAATTTTTTTTTTGGTCTAAATTCTTATTGCTTAGTCTATCTATAAAAATAAGAACAACTTGAGAAAGCTGAATGACTATTCGTTACGTGATTTTCTTCGAGTACATGATTATTGAGTGAAAGTATTATAGTGTAGAATATGTTATATATTTCTAGAGTCCTAATATTTAACGGTTAATAATTACATGTTTTATTTTTTGAGAAGAAACAATTATATGTGAATGGCTTAATTGTTAGATGCTCATTTGGATTTCTTCCTTCTTGTTTTTTTTTTTACTTTACATTAATTTAAATATTTCATTTGAAGCTTCCTACAATTTCTAAATTACAATGAATAAACTTTGATTTCTAAATCGATATTCAATATTTCATAATAATATTTTCCGGAGCTACAAATTGCCCACTAAGTCATTTTTTTTTCCATTACTTTTATTTCATAATTCAATTATTAACTACTCTTAAAGTTTTCTTATTTTGCTTTTCTTGATCTTCAATTTTTTTGGTTTATAGAATAACTATTATACCAATACCTTTGATCTTCAAATGAAGCATGGACCTTTTTTTAAATTAGCATATTTCTTTTGTTAAGAATCTTATTTATTTACTTAGATTACTATTTCTTAGGCAATTTTCTTAGTAGATGATGACTAGGTGAAAGTGTTGTAGTATAGTATGCTATATATTTATGGGGTTTTACATTTCAATAATTAAATATTTTAACTCTCAAGAAGCTCATGATTATATGTGAACCGGTTAATTGTTAGATGTTTATTTAGATTTTTTTCTTTTAGTATTAATTTGAAAATTTTGTTTGAAGCTTTCTACAATGTCTAAAATATAGTGAAATATTCAATGAAGAAAGTTGTAATTAACATATTTATTATTGTATAATAATGATAAGTAAATAGAAATGTAGAAAAATTATCAAAAAAAATGAGGGAAAAGCCATAAGATAAATATTATTGTAGAATTTTTTTTATCGAAGGAGTGTCACATCACTTATCTAATGCCTAAGGTGGGGATTGAAGGTTTGCGTTTTCAAATCTAAATTTAATTAAATATTTTTAAAATGAAAAAATGTGAGCCCTTGAAAGATTTTAATAAGATTAGACTAAATTTCTTCTTTGAATGGATTAAAGATAACTTTTGTTACATATATGATGAAAATGAGTCGCTATTAAAGTGTGAAAATTCAAGTCATTGAAAATAACAATAAAGGATCTTGGTAATTTATTTTGGGGTGTCTTTATAAGTTTTTTTTTTCTTTTTTAGATTTTATTACTCTTAGCATTTAAAACATTGAATATACTTACAGAAGTCGTACCACGATTTTTAGTTCATGAATTTTTTAATCATAATTTTTTATTCATTGAGCCCTTGATATATCTTTTATACCGTTAAATAAATTTTTCATTAAAAAAATAAAATTATCTCACTTACATAGAGATAGATAAAATCAAAAATATTTAGAAGATAATAAATTCTTAAAAGAGTGAAAATTTTGAATAAACTATAAAACTAATTAATTTAAATAATGTAATGAAATTTAAAACATTAAATTTAATGTATTTGGGGTTGAAAATTAAAAAGAATCGTAACATATTCTTAACACTTAAATATTAGGAAAAATTACATATTTAATAAAAAATTTAATTATCGCTCGAAGCGCTATCTATTTCACTAATAGATTAAAAAGGAAAGTGTGTGAATCCAAATTAAACGTACCTACAGTCAACACTGAATTTTTTATTTCTTATTTTAAAAAGATTTTAGTGTGTGAATAAGTTTTTTTCGATATTTTAGTCCAAACTAGTTTAGGATACGTGCGGTGCACGTGTATTCAACGTTAAAGAAAAAGGTTGCATGTATAAAAAGAATAAACTTATTATAAATATACTTAAACTTTGGAGAAATTTGCTCTAACATGCCTCAACTTTGTGGGGGTCCTATGACCTCTCCCCTCCCAGACTATTTATTATCGTATTTCTGTGGCATATATTTTTCAACTGGACCATTGTCTGAATCACGCATATTAGGACCTTTGTGGTAATAAATAGTCCAGGGGGCTCCTAAGACCCTCACAAAGTTGAGGCATGTTACAACAAATTTCACCAAAGTTTAGGTATATTTCAAACTTTTTTCTCTTAATAATATATAGACAGTCAGACCTCTCTATAACAATCCCTGGTTATAACGGTTTCACTATAGCGACCTGATTTTCTTCGAAACAGATTTTTTATATTATATGTTACTTCTCTATAACGAAATTCTACCTGTAACAATAATGACGTTTATCATAGTGGTATATTCTTTATAAAATTACCTCTTTATAACAATATATTCAAATATGTTTTAATATTTATATTTTTAAAAAATATATTATGTACGGTATAAAATAAAATATTGATGATAACGTGTAATCCATTGATTTGAAGTGATAACTTAGATCTTTAAGAAAATTGAAAACTAATGTTGGAGTTTCTTTTTAATCTAATCACTATTAAAAGTAAATAAGGAGGTGGCCATGAACATGACGTCTCGTGTAGAAATTTAAGAATATTTTCTCCATATAAAAAATAAATATAACTTTATCAAAGAATTTAGTTTAAAATAAGTATCATTTTAGAAATTCTAGACAAAAATTTATAGTATGTTTTTTCAACTATTCTCATAAACTCCACTTTTTAATAGTGGTCAATTTTCAAAAAACATTTATTAAATAGAAATTGTTAATAAACTACATATTTTATATATTAATGTCTTAATGGATGTGATTTTTGCTAAGATAACACTTATTTTGACATGAAGGGAATAATTCTTTGGAGAGTTTCATATGGACTTTGATGACATTCCATACTATAAAAAAAAATAAAAAATACATCACCCCCCCCCCCCCCCCGAACTTGTAGCCAAAACTTACTTTAACACTTTAACTTAACTTATAATTATTTACCCCCTTAACAACTTTCAAGTGAATTAAATACAACCTCAAAATTACAATCCCACTCTCACAATGGAGAGTGCACTACACAAGCGCCATGTCATTTCCACGTATGAAATTAGAATTTTTTTTTTAAAAGTAATCTTACACACATTCTACTTTTATATATATATATTTTTTTAAAAAATATATATATGTACTATTTATGTATATATATATATATATATATATATATATATATATATATATATATTATTTTTAAAATGCCCCCACCTTCCGTTCCTTCTTTTTTTTTTTCTTCTTCTTCTTCTTTTTCTTCAGACCCTGCCACCCTCCCTCCGTTATTCATACCCCCCTCCCCTCCGCCTCCTCCTATTTCAGTCCCCACCCCTACACCCGTTTTTTTCTTTCTCCTTACCATATCCCTCCCACCCCCTCTCTTTCTTCCCTTTCAATCCCCACCCCTGTCGTGAAAATGCCTTTTTCTTTAATTTTTTTTCTTCATTTTTTCTATAAACACTACCAAGAGAACAACCATAAAAACATCAATTTAAGATTTTTATCAACAAAAATTAGAAGATGAATGTTGGAGCTAGATATTGATGATGATTTTCCTAAACCAGTCAAGAAGAAATTAATTTCAACTATTGAAGATGATTCTCCTAAGTCAATTAAGAAGAAGTCCATTTCAATCATTGATGATAATGATTCTCCTAAGCCAATCAAGAAGAAATTCATTTCAATCATTGATGATGATGATTCTCGGCAATCAATCAAGAAAAAATTCAAAATAAGTTCACTTTCTAGTTCCAAGAACCAAACTAAGCTCATCAAATCCACTAGTTCTTCCAAGAATATAACCAAACAAAATTAATCAAGATTTCTTCTTCCTCCTCTAGTTTTGGTACAATCTAGAACCAAACCAAGCTTGCAAAGGCAAATCTTTCTTTGTCTGATTCAGTTTCTAGTTCAACAAAAATCAAAACCAAGCTCATCAAGCCCCACCCAGAAGATAAACTTACACTAATTGTCCACTTTAGCTTATACAGCTCTAAGATCAGTTGAGACTTGGTAGGAAGGAGGTTACGAAGAAGACAAAGAAACGGGATGGGGATACGAAGAAGATAAAGAAACAGGTTGTTGAGGGGTGGGGTGGGGGAAGGGGAGTGTTACAAAGAAGATGAAGTTGGATTTCTTGTCTTCTCTTTTTAATAATAATAATAATAATAATAATAATAATAAAAAAGTGGGATTTTTTTTTTAAAAAATAAAACTCACACGTTTTTTTTGTCACATTAGCCGTATGGGTTGAATTTAATTCACTTGAAAGTTGTTAAGGTGGGTATATAATTGCCCGATTAGTTTAGGGTCTAAAGTAAGTTTTGCTGACAAGTTGAGAGGAGATTTGATGTGTTTTCCCATGAAAAAAATGATTAATTTCACATGAAAATTTTTAAATTTAATTTCATTCAGCTAGTGATTCAATTCTCAGCTATGCAAATTAGGAAAAAAATGCATAAATTAATACGAACGTTTCAAGAGCTTATAGTTCGTATGGTTCTAAGGCTAACTTATCTTAGTGGCAATATTTATCAACCACTACTTCTTAATTCAAGTAATGTTAAATACATACGATATGAAAAAATTTAACGAAAAGAGAAATTATTCCCGTATGATAATCAATATTCTCAATCATACCTTCCAAAATATTATTACAAAAAAAACTAATCTCAAAGGGTGAGTTTAATTTAGCCAAACCTCATACTTTGTATGTCCAGCCAAATAAACCCAAAGATTCTACTGAACATTGAATTTTTACTCGATCATGAATACTTTTGGAGAAACATTTATCAGCTCTTCCTCACTGTGAATATTTTTGGTGAAACGAATACTTTTGGAGAAACACTTATTAACTCTTTTTTACGGTGAATACTTTTGGAGAAACATTCGCTCGTTCTATTCTTTGTCTCTTGTTGTGTCTCTTTGTTGCATTGTTATATTTTTTACGGTAAGAAACCTACAAATTATTGATTAGAAATCTTCAAAAAAATCAAGAAGCAAGATTTAGTTAGGCCTTTCATCATACTGTTTTTTCTTTTTCGCAAAGTTTGATAAACTAAATATCATAAAAGAAGACAAAGAAAAGATCGTTATCTGAAAAGAACAAGAATGAATAGATACAATAATTTATATCATTCAAAACTAAAAATTTCACACGAAATTAATCAACTTTCAAAATTTGAATCATCAATTGTCTCTATGTATATTATCACCATCATACATCTTCAAGATACCTACAAATCAATGCACTTTAAAATAAATTAAATGTTATAAAAATATTTTTTGACATAAAAATAATTGTAAAGCAAACAATGAAGAATGATCTAAGACCAAAAGTAAATAATCTTATTCCATATATTCATTGAAGATGTTATTGTATTGTTGTAGAAGGATTCTCAAGAAATTATCTAAATATGATAAATTTATATTTTTTCCCCATAAATATCTATTAATTTTAGAAAACTATAATTTCCAAACCACTAAGCTAATATAAATATTTTTTTTCTTATCCGTTTGTTGCACGTTTTTGTAAGTTATTTGTAGACTTTTATTTTGCTTTTTATTTAATATAAAATAGACTTCATTGTCTTATTTAAAAAAAAATCAAAAAAATCACGCACACTTATGATTCCTAAAACTTAGGAGCTTTTTTTAAATTCTTTTTACAGCAATATTTTCTTATTACCGATATTATAGGACTCTTAATTTTTTCTTTTCATATATATTTGATGATTTAATATTATAATAATTATTATTAAAATAATTAAATAATAAACCCCTACACCCCTGCACACGGAATCAAACCGTGTCTTTCTTCTTACCAACGTTTTTCCTTCTTTGAAAAAGTCATCATCTTCCTCCCCCTTCTTTCTTCTATAAATATAATTACTTTTCCTTTTTTTCTCCCCAAAACCCCAATTCTTTGTTCTTCAATTTCCCTTTTTTGGTTTTCTTTTTCTCTCATTTCCTCGGAAGCTTAGTGTATCTGGCTGTTGATAGCGATGGAATCATCGTTGCAGGTTGAGGAACTTACCTCCGGAGCAAGTGGCCGGATAATTCCCCTATTCAAAAATCTCCGGCGTTCAGTTTTCTCATACGATACTTTCCGAAGACTAATAATTTTCATACAGTCCATTTTCCTATGGGTAATTCTCGTGTCTCGTCGCCGGTTTGTCACGTCACCTTCTTCTCCTCCGCCTTCGCCGTCTGCAGCATCTACTTCGGTATTGAGTAAGAGGAGGAAATTTGCCTTGCGGAGGGATGAAGAGGATACACAAAGAAGGAGGGCTCTTGCTGAAGCGTTGGATATGGTGGTTGAAAATGACGGTTTCCTCTGCCGTTGGAATACGTCTTTGTTCTTTGGTGCCCGTCGGAATGCTTTGTTCTGCCGATCCTGGTTCCCCTTTTCCGATGAATTGAGGTATGGTTAGAAATTTTCATGCTTTATTTAGTTAAAAAATCTTCAAAAGATTACCATGTATGTGAGCTTGTATAAACGTAGAATAGAGGTGAAGGTTTGTAGAAGGTTGATGGTTGGTATAAAAAGAAGGTCAAATTATGGTAAAGAGGATTCATATAGGTAATTAAGTTGGAATGGAGTTACATCATGTTTATCAAATTTGCAATCACCGGTGTGTTGAGATATGGGAGTCTAATGTATGGGAGCAAAAAACGAATTGAACAAATGAAATGGTCTTACTTCTTAAAGACACAAAAACAATAGGTGATTTTTCCGTATCATCTAGTCGAGGTGTGTGCACTCTGGCCCGGACACCACAGTTATAAACAAAATGGTCTTACTTGTGTATTTTACAGAATAAGACTTTTGATTTCGGTACTAACATAATATTGCAACCTTCTTGTGACAATGAATTGTTCCTTGGTGGTGTTTTGGGGGAATGGGGTGATTGGGATATGGTTATTTCAGCATTTAAGAATGGAAAAACACAACTGCATGGGTGCATCACCCCTTGCTGAGTTTCACTTACTCTTAGTACAGAAGGCAGTTAAACATACCCTGTATATACCCAGTGAAACTATTTTTCATATTATGCTAGCTTCACCACATTTGACTTGATTACATTAATCGAGAAACTAGGGATGCTCCTTCTAAGTTTTTCTCACAAAATGCTCCTTTACTAATAAGATTGAAAGTATTTGAAGTGATAATTTCTACACAAGTATCCTATTTCGGCCGTGCAAGGTCATTTATATTGCAGATGAGCAAAACTAGACATGAATTCAATTGACAAATTAGAGCATTGATATTAAGTTCAAAAAGTAATCTAGTTTGTTAGGACGTGAATTCAAGCCAGAATCTACCAGTGATCAAATGAGGTTTAATGCATTCATCAGGAAAAAGCGTAGGTTGAATTTCCTAGACTTGGCTTCGTGTTTAAAAAGATCCCTCTTTAAATCCTTTAAGGGAGAGTGCTATTTTGCAAGGTGAGTCATTTCCATTTGAATAGATTGATCAATGTCGGACTTGTTAAGAGAAAACTAAAAGGTGTACATTATTATTGCTTCTGATCTTAGTAATCCTAAACCATTTGTTATCGGACACCGAAAATCCCTTTTCTCTTCTCATCCTGCAGTGCCTAGGCTTTGTCTAGTAACTTCTTTTTGATTCCCAAGGCTTTATCCGATAATTTGACAAAATTCACTCTCTTTGTTGGGTGATTAAGGAGCAGTAGTGCTGCAAACTCTGATATTCGTGTTTGCCAATCTGCTATAAATTGGCTATCTCTTTTCTAATGTCTTTATTGGTTTTATTCAATTGTTTCTTAATGGCATGTTTTTTTTTTTGTTGCAGGGGCATAATTATCATCATCCATGGACTGAATGAGCACAGGTAACTGTTTATTGACTTTTTTTTTAATAAAAAACTTGGGAGGAGGGGAGGGATAGCTGTTTTTCTGATGAATAGGTGTCTTGGCTAATGCGAGTTGTTTAAGCCTTCTCATTTTAGTGCTGAATTCATTATAATGCTTATCTATGGTTGGGCTTAACTAGCTGGATGACATATTCCTTTTATATTTCATTTCAGTGGACGATATGCTCATTTTGCCAGGCAACTGAACTCCTGCAACTTCGGGGTGTACGCAATGGACTGGATAGGTACTTTTATCCTTCCATTTTGAAGACCTTGTTTAAATTGGTTTAGAGGTCCTGTAGTAACCTCTTTGTTATCACACATACTAGTATTTCATCATAATCATGTGAAAGGGTAATGGTCAATCTTAGGGTGCTAAAACAAACTTTGCCGAAGGGTCAATTATGGTTCTTAATTAAGTGCTTGTATAACTTCATCTGTTTTCATTCTCATTATGTCTCTTCCTCAGTGGTCCTTTCTTTAATTTCTTTTTTCCTGGTAAAAGTTGTTCCTTCTTTCCCTGATCCTTCTTTACTAGCTATCCTCTTATCAGGATTATACTGCTCTTGCAGATACATCACATTTCCTTCTAAAAAGCCTTGATTTGAGCTACATGCATTATGGATGTCTTGCTATATTTTCTGCCTTCATGGATGTGAAATAAGCTTCTCTGAGCTGATTGCCACGATTGATTGCACTGGTAGTCTAAGTGGTTCGTTTATACTTCTAAACAAATGACATCGAATCATTTTGTGTGACAGGGCATGGAGGGAGTGATGGATTACATGGATATGTGCCATCTTTGGACCATGTCGTGGCAGACACAGTAAGTGTTTTTATATTCATGCTCCATCTCTGCCATTCTTGAACTTGATATCCACCACCTAATTAACAAGCTGAAAATGTGATCTCCTTTCCACATTCTTCTTTCTTTCATTATGTGTCTTGCCTCTTCCACAGGGTTGGCCAAATTATCTAATATTCTTTTCCTGTTTATATAGGGAGCTTTCCTCGAAAGGGTCAAGTTTGAGAACCCTGGTATACCATGCTTCCTCTTTGGTCATTCAACGGGAGGAGCAGTGGTATTAAAGGTAAGGCTTTTGAAGTGAAGTAACTTCAACCGTTATGAAAACCTTGGTATTCATTAATTATTCTGCTGATAATCTGCTCCCTTGCACAGGCAGCTTCTTATCCACATATTGAAAACATGCTGGAGGGCATCATATTGACTTCACCAGCATTGCGTGTGAAACCTGCAAATCCTATTGTTACTGTAAGGCGCCTACTTTTTTGTGGCCAATTGCATGGTTATTTTTGTCTGCTTTTGTTGACTTCCTTTTCAGCGTGTCTTCTTTCCCATGCACTCTTAAATTTTTTATTCGTTATCGAAATGCAGGCTGTGGCACCAATTTTCTCATTGGTTGCACCTAGGTACCAGTTCAAAGGTTCTCACAAAAGAGGAATTCCTGTTTCAAGGGATCCTGCAGCGCTGGTGGCCAAGTATTCTGATCCTCTAGTGTATACTGGGCCCTTGAGGGTCAGGACAGGCCATGAGATTCTGCGCATTTCCTCTTACTTGATGCGGAACTTCAAGTCTGTCACTGTCCCATTCTTAGTCCTACATGGATCTGCTGATAGAGTCACCGATCCGTTGGCTTCTCAGGATCTGTACAATGAAGCTGCTTCTGAATTCAAGGACATCAAACTTTATGATGGATTCTTGCATGACCTTCTGTTTGAGCCCGAGCGTGAAGAAATAGCACAGGATATCATTGATTGGATGCACAAGAAACTAGCTTCTGGCAATCTTGCTAATGTGTATAGTCAGTGCTAGCTTTCTGAATAGTTAGTATTTTGATTGATCAAGGGTTTCAAGGGCTGCTGTGCTATTATTTATTTGATCAGTTATCCGACTTATCAGTAGCTTCCTGCGCTCCAATGGAATCAGAAAGATGATTCCAATTATCCGAAGCTTGTATAGTATTTAGTAGTGAAAAATAGGTAGGGAATTTACGGTGTTGCTCTCTTAGCTGATTGGTAAACTCTTTTGTTCACAGTACTATGTATTCTGTGAACACAATCTTCTCTAGAACGGATATGTTTGACAAAGATAATGGGTAAACAGCATTCAACTGTGCATGAAGCCCCCATAAGTATCTGTTAAAGCGCAAAACCTTTAGAACAAATAACATTTAATTTCAATTACAATACAATGTTGTTTTATGACCGCAGGTGGGGGTGAACAAAATTGTACTGCAAATTCAATCAAATCGAAAAAAAAAAAAACTGACTAGTGGTTAGGTTTGATTTGGTTTGGTGTTGGAAAAAGAAAATCCAGCTATAATTGATTTGGTTTGGTTTTAACTAAAACAGCAAACCGAATTAAATCAACCTGATATACGTTTGTATAATTTTTTAAAATATTTAATACATAATTTTTTTTTACTATAATGTAATTTATAAATAATTTTTAAACTTTTTCATTATTTTTTATCTTTCAACATATTATTTCAAGTTTAAACTTAGAATTTTGAATGGTAACTCAAATAAAGTCCAAGTCAATACTAATGCTAATAGAAATATTTGATTAAAACACTATGATTGACAATAACATTGGATATCTATTATTTGGTTGTGTAAATACATAACCTAATTTCTTTTACTTAATATTTAGTGTTT
Source organism: Capsicum annuum (assembly GCF_002878395.1). Taxonomy (NCBI): domain Eukaryota; kingdom Viridiplantae; phylum Streptophyta; class Magnoliopsida; order Solanales; family Solanaceae; genus Capsicum; species Capsicum annuum. The sequence goes on along the minus strand of NC_061118.1, from coordinate 26,714,357 downwards.
TTTTAAGAAACATCTAAAGTAGTAGTATTTTGCTAGGGCTAAAGAAATATTTGAAGCATAAGTTAATTATATCTTTGTATGAAAATTTTATCAAAAAACACTAAGAAAATAAAAAAACTCAAAATTTACGTTTTATAGCAAAAATAACATTTTTTTTTAGTGACAGTTAACAAGGGTAACTTCTCCTATTTTCACTCAAACACTTCATATCTTTCCTTTCTTACTTTATCTTTTTTTTTTTCCTCAAATAGCTCCTATTTTTCAGATTTTCACTCCATTTTCTCTCGTTTTTCTCACCTTGTAGATCAAGATTGTGCACAACTAATTAAAATAACTATTAATTTGCGGTTGTTGCTTTGAAACACCCTGGGTTTTGGCCCTTGAAAATTTCCTGAGCTTTGAGCTCACTTGAAATACCCTGGGTTTTGGCCCTTCAAAATTTTCTGAGCTTTGAGCTCACTGCCTTTGTAACGACTCACCATACGAGTCGTATGGTGTGGGTACGGATCAGGTGACCAAACTCATAAGGTGTCCAGTGAGTGATGGTTAGGTTTCTATTGTGGTTACGACTTAGTGGATACGGGTCATATAGTTTGGTGACAGGTCATTGGGATTGATCCTTCACTTAATCTGAAACTTAGTTACGAGTGGCTCACTAACAGCTGTGAGGATAGGGTACGAGTGATATAGTCTAATCGTATGTTGTCTAGTGTCAACCCCTTTTTTATTCTATCTTGGGTACGACTGGACCATACGAGTCGTATGGTCTGGTCACGAGAATGGGCAAGGGAGTCGTATGATGGACAGTGTGTGGGTGTCCAACCTTCTGTTCTAGTTATGCCTAGATGGTACCAGTCATATGATGTGGTGACGAGTTGGAAGGTCAACTCGTACCCACCAACGGGATTTTTACAGTTTAAGTTGGGGATATTCTGGACATTTCTCCCTAATAACTTCTTTTGACACCATGACATAAAACACATTTTGGGACTTCATTAACCTACTATTCTCAATCAAACACTTTTAAAAAAATCTCTCTTAAGCTCTTGGTTCAACAAAAGGCTAGGGTTTCTTCAAGGCAATCAATTAAGGCTCTAAAGAGTGATTTCTCTTCGTCTTCCTTGGTGTCTAAGGCATGTTACTCCTCTCTCATTGTTAGTTAACAACAAACTCATGTTTTAATGTATGATTTTCATGATATTATTGTGGATTTATTTTGGTTTTGAAATAGATGTTGGGGGTTTTGGTTGCTAATGGTTGGGTAATGTTTTCCCGTGTTTTACTTATGGTTTTTGATGTTATAACTATGGTTTGAACATGTGGTTGCATGAGAATGGTCAATTGATACTTTATTTTGGTTTTGAAAACTCTATGCCCTCAACATGTTTGTTAAAATGCCAATGAGAATGATTTTGTCACATGATTTGACTATTCTTGAAATTTATTTCATTACATAATTGGTAATGGAACCTAAATGGTTTGGTATGGTTTTAAGTGATTTTGAAAAGGCCTTGATAGCCATGACTTTGGTTTAATTGGAAACTTTGGAGTCAACTTGGTTTAAGGGCTTCGGTATGGCATAAAATGATAGACTTGCAAGCTCTAATTTTGGTATGACGATACCAACGGTTAATGCCTAATTAAAAGAATCCTTGGTAAATGGTTGAAATATGTAAATAATTTTAATATGAGCTTAGGGGGGGTAGCAAAGTCGTGAAAAATGGAGGTCCCGAGAGGACCAAAATTGAAAACTCATGATTTTCGATGTGAGGTTTAGTCTTGGTGATCGTGTGCATGATGTCACACTTTATATTTGGGGGATGTACTAGTCATCCCAAAAAAAAATTCTCTAGTACGTGTAGATATACGCACTAGGTCTCTTTCAACAAGGGGGCTGAAACCATATACCCCATAGGTGATTTTAAGATGGCAAAGCTACACAACCCAGGTAAATGTTTTAAATGCATACTAAACTCGGTTCCCTTTCTCGGCATGAGATATTTGTAAATATGTATGTGATTGCTTATGGTTATTTACTTTGGTTTTGAATAATGAAATAGTTTATCTTTATTCCTGAGTACATGCTAGCATTCACCCCGCTAACCGTCTTTGGGTGCTGGATCCCCACGCGATGCAGGAACCGACCGTACTAGTCCTCCTGCTCAGTGACTTGAATTCGAGGACATCTTCGTGTCAGACTGAAGTGGTAAGCTTCCATACTTCGGAAGACTCCATTTTATGCTATGGACTTCTTTACATTATTTTTGCTTCTTGAACTTTAGTTTTGGCTATGGTCGAGGGCATGTCCTGACCAAATATTCTTTGTTTTCGGTTACAGGCTTTGTGGGACTACTATGGACATGGGTGATGTCAGTATTGGTATCAACCTTGGTATTGGTATTGGCATTGGCATTGGAGTAGACACCGATTGGATATTTGATTGGTTATAGTTATGGACTCTATTAAATGTCTTTTTATTATTAGTGTTTTATCTTGTTATATGTTGGGAATTCATCTGATATGAGGTATGAGGCGGTTATGATTAGGTATTGGGGGTGGTCTCCAGTCTCTGCTGGACTTGAGATGCCCGACACGACTAGGCCCTGGTTCGGATTGTGTCAGATTGGTATCAGAGACCTAAGTTCATGATCAATTGGGAGCCCAAAAAGTCGTGTGGAGTAGAGTCTCATTTAAGGATGGGTAGCGCGCCACACTCATAAAGGAGAGGCTATGAGGCATTTAGGAATGTTTCTCTTTCTTTTGTTCTGTTTTCAAGTTGTAGAGTCTAAGGTCCCGAATTCTTCTCTAATTTCTGTTTGTTCGCTTTTTAAATCCTGTCTCCTCGAAGATCTGAAGCTCACAAAAACTCCTCTATCCCACCCGAGGACAATGATGGGACCCATTCTACTTATGGGGTCCAAACTTGGTCTAGGGGTCCAGTTCTTGATTTCTCTCTTGGAGTTCCATCGGTTCCCTCCAGTCCTCTCCGAGCCTCTTAGTCTGATATGAGGAATGTTGAGTTTTGTCAGTTTATCCATATGTTGGCAAAGTTGGTAGCTTCTCAGGCTAAGTGTGACACTTCTATTACTCCATCTTCTGAGGCCACAAGGGTTGGCTAGTTCATGAGATTAAATTTTCTAACCTTTACTGGTGTTAAGGTAGAGGAGGATCCTCAAGGTTTTCTGCATGAGATAGAGAAGATCTTCCACATTAATATGACACAAATATAAAAGGTGTGGAGTTTATCGCCTACCAGCTAAAAGATGTGGCATACCAGTGGTACGAGGAATGGGATCAGTCAAGGGGTGACAATGCTGAGTCATCCCTGTGGAAGGATTTTTCTAATAGGTTCCTGGACCGTTTCTTTCCTCAAGAGCCGGGGGAAGCGAAAATGGAAGAGTTTGTTAATCTGAAGCAAGGTAAGATGTCAGTCAAGGGGTATGCTTTGAAGTTTCACCAGTTATCGTAGTATACTCTAGAGTTGGTTTCTAGCATGAGGGCTAGAATAAGGAAGTTTGCTTTCGGTTTGTCCCGAGACTTGATCTTGTAGAGTAAGGCTGCGTTATTGAACAACGACATGGATATCTCCTGGTTGGTTATGTACATCCGGCAGGTTGAGGAAGAGAAGAAGAAGAAGGCTAATATAGAGGAGAGACAGGGCAAGAAGTTTAAATTTTTTGAGCAAGGTGGTGGCCAACAACAGAGTGATAGGGATGGTATAAGTGGCCCAAAAAGAAGTGGGGCAATTCTGGGTCTTACTCGACGGCTAGTGCTCCCTACCTAAAGTCGTCGGGTGATTGGCATTTCTAAGGTGGCAATAATTTCAGGGCATAGGGTGCCCAATCTCAAGCTAGTGAGGCCCAGTCAGCTCCATCATATCCTTTCTATAGATTTTGTGGTAGATTGCATCGGAGTTATTGTGATGAAAAAAGGGACAAGTGCTTCAGCTGTGGTCAGCCAGGGCACATGATTAGAAACTATCCATCGGCTAAGGTTTCTTCGGGGGAAAACAAGGTTCCGATTACCTCTTCATTAGCTCCGGCATCAAAGAGTGCACCATCCAGTTCCAGCACTGGTCAAAATTATCTCTATGCTCTTACTATCCAACAGAAGTCTGAGGCATAACCTGATATTGTGACTGGTATGTTGAAACTCTTTTTCCGTGATGTGTATTATTTACTTGATTTGGGGTCCACTATCTCTTATGTGGCCCTATTTGTGGCTAAGCATTTTGGTTTTTGTCCCAATTTTATTTCGGACCCATTTTCTATTTCTACCCCGTTGGGTGACTTTGTGGTGGCTAGAAGAGTCTATAGAGGTTGTGTGGTATCTGTGGGTGGTTGGGAGACCTTGGTGGATCTGTTTGAATTAGACATGATTGATTTTGATTCCATATTAGGGATAGATTGGTTGCGCTCGTGCTATGCATCTCCAGACTATCAAACCCGTAAGGTCGTCTTTAAATTTCCTAAAAGGCCGATTATTGAGTGGGACAGTGGTTCCCTAGATCCTAAGGGAAAGTTCATAGTGTATATTAGAGCTCGGAGATTAATCTCTAAAGGGTGTCTTTATTATCTAGTTCAGATTAAAGATTCTAACTCGGAAGGTCCTTCTTTGCATTTCGTCCAGGTGGTGAATGAATTTCCTGAGGTTTCCCTGTTGACCTTCCTGGTGTCCCTCCTGATAGGGAGATTGAGTTTGAGATTGATCTTGTTTCGGATACTCGTCTTATTTTTATTCCTCTGTATAGAATGGATCCAGCTGAGTTGAAAGGGCTTAAGGAGCAATTAAAGGATCTTTTAGACAAGGATTTTATTTGTCCTAGTGTATCCCCGTAGGGTGCACCAGTGTTATTCGTACGTAAGAAGGATGATTCACTTCGGATGTGTATTGATTACCAGCTGTTGAACAAGGTGACTGTGAAGAATAAGTCCCTCTTCTAAGGATAGGTGAATTCTTTGATCAATTGTAGGTGCTAAGTTTTTCTACAAGATTGATCTTCAATCTGGGCATCATCAGTTAAAGATTAGAGAGGTGGATATCCCTAAGACCGCCTTTCATACTCGGTATGGGCATTTTGAGTTTCTAGTTATGCCTTTTGGGTTGGCCAATGCCTTGGTGGCTTTTATGGATTTGATGAATATGGTCTTTCGTTAATTTTTGAATTTGTTCGTCATTATGTTCATAGATGATATTTTGGTGTACTCTAAGAGTGAGGTGGATCATGCCGATTACCTCTGTGTTATATTGCAGACCCTTAAAGAGCAGCAGTTGTATGCCAAGTTTTTGAAATATGAATTCTGGTTGAACGCATTCACTTTTCTAGTTCATGTCATTTCTAGTGAAGGGATCATAGTGGATCCACAGAAAGTTGCAGTGGTGAAAAAGTGGCCTAGACCCATGACTTCAATCGATAATCGGAGCTTCTTGGATTTAGCCAGTTACTACATAAGGTTTCTAAAATTTTTTCTTCTATGGCTGCCTCGTTGGCTAAGTTGACTCAGAAGAAGGTAAAGTTCTTGTGGTTTAATGCTTGTGAGGGTAGTTTTGAGAAACTGAAGGATAAGCTAACTTTGGCCCCGATTTTGACCTTGCCTGTAGGCACTGATAGGTTTGTGGTCTACTGTGATGCATCCCATGTGGTGCTTGTGTGAGTTTTGATGCAGCATGACAATATGATAACTTATGTCTCTAGACAGTTGAAGATGCATGGGAGGAATTATATGACTCATGACTTGGAGCTATTGGTTGTGGTGTTCACATTGAAATCTGGCATCACTATTTATATAGGGTGCATGTGGATATCTAGTCTGATCATAAGAGCCTGTAGTATGTATTTACGCCAAAGGAGCTTAACCTTAGGCAAAGGAGAGAGCTTGAGCTGCTCAAAAATTATGATATGCGTCTTCACTACAACCCAAGGTAAAGATAATGTGGTTGTTGATGCTCTTAGCAGGTTATCCATGGAGAGTCTAGCTCATGTGGATAAGAAAAAATGGAAGTTTGTGAAGGACATTCATCATTTGGCTAACCTTAGTGTTCGTCTCTTGGACTCCGAGGATAGTGACGTGTTTGTGCAGAAAGTGGCGCGGTTGTCTTTTGGTGCTGAAATCAAGGAGAAGCAGGTGTTGGATCCTGTCTTGATGAAGATCAATGATGATGTAGGTAGACGAAAGGTGATGGCCTTCGAGATTAGTGGTGATGGTACTTTCGGTACCAAGAGAGATTATGTGTTCTCGATGTAGATGGTTTACGAAAGAGGATCCTGGCTAAGGCGCATAAGTCATATTATATTGTTCATTCTGGTTCAATAAAAATATATCATGACCTTAAGTAGATGTATTGGTGATATAAAACGAGATGTGGCTAGTTTTGTGGCCAAGTGCATGACGTGTAAACAAGTGAAAGTTGAGCACATGAGGCTTGGAGGATTGTATCAAGAAATTGAATTGCCCATGTGGAAATGAGAAGTGATCAACATGGATTTTGTTGCCGGTCTTCCTCGGTCTCGAAGTCAGTTTGATTCAGTTTGGATCATCATGGATAGGATGACAAAGTCTGCTCACTTTTTACCTGTGAGGACCAATTTCTTGGCTAAGGATTATGCAAGGTTGTATCTCCATAAGCCTGTGAAGTTGCATGGGGTTCCTATTTCTATCATCTTGGATTGCGGTACATAATTTTTATCTCACTTTTGGCGGTCTTTTCAGAAAGGTTTGGGGACCAAGGTGAGTATTAGTACTGCTTTTCACCCGCAGTCAGATGGGCAAGAAGAAAAGAGTATTCAGACATTGGAGGATATACTTTGGTCTTGCATGATTGACTATAGTGGTAGTTAGGATGAGAATTTACGTTATATAGAGTTTGCTTATAATAATAGCTACCACTCTAGTATTAGGATGGCTCCATTTGAAGCATTGTATGGTAGAAGGTGTATATCCTTTATTGGGTGGATCGAGGTTGGTGAGGTGAAGTTGCTTGGCCCAGATTTGGTTCACCATGCCATGGAGAAGGTGAAGGTGATTCGGGATAGACTTAAGGATTTCTAAAGTGGCCAAAAGTCCTATGTGGATGTGAGGCAAAAGTAGTTAGAGTTTGAGGTTGGGGATAGGGTTTGCTTGAAGGTGTCTCCCATGAAGGGAGTGATGCGATTCGGGAAGAAGGGGAAGCTTAGTACCCGGTATGTTGGTCCGTACTTAGTTTCGAGAAAATTTGGTAATGTTGCGTATGAGTTTATGTTGCCTTCTCGTTTGAGCCCCATTCACCCGGTATTCTAGTTTCTATGTTAAAGAAATGTATGAGTGACCCGTCGCAAATTATGCCTATCAAGGATATTGATATTTCAGATTTCCTATCTTATGAGGATATCCCGGTGAGATCTTGGATCGGCAGGTTTGTCGGTTATGGATCAAGGACGTGGCATCGATAAAGGTTCTATGAAGGAACCACAAGGTCTAAGAGGCTACGTGAGAAGCTAAGAGGACATGAAGTCCAAGTATCCATTCCTTTTTTCTGCTTTAGAAATTCATGCGTAAGGTATGTGTTGTTCTTAACATCTTTATTTTCTAACTTAGTTAAAGGAAAGATTGATTTTCTTGGTATCTTTGTTTTTTAACTTAGTTAAAGGTAAGAGTAGAGGCGTGTGGAGTCTAAATCGTACTTGTACTGCTTTATCTAATCATTCGAGGACGAATAATCTAAGTGGGGGAGAATTGAAACACCCTGGGTTTTGGACCTTGGAAATTTTCTGAGCTTTGAGCTCGCTGTCTTTGTAATGACTTATTATACGAGTCGTATAATGTGGGTACGGGTCAGGTGACCCAACTCGTAAGGTGTCCAGTGATTGGTGGTTGGGTTTTTGTTGTGGTTACGAATTGGTGATACAGGTCGTTAGGTATGGTGATGAATCGTTAGGACGATCCTTCATCAAATTAAAAATTTAGTAACTTGACTTGGATTTGATGAGTGCCTCACTAAGAGCCATAATGATATGTTACGAGTCACTGTGTGAAGTCGTATGTTGTCTAGTGTCAATTTCTTTGGATTCTGTCTTGGGTACGACTGGACCATACGAGTCGTATGATCTAGTCATGAGTGGGGGCCAGGAAGTCGTATGGTGGACAATGTATGGGTGTCCAACTCACTAACTTGGTGATGACTCCATGGTACGAGTCGTATGTTGTGGTCATGAGTCACGAGGTCGACTCGTAACCACCTGAGGTATTTTTACAGTTTTAAGTTGGAGGTATTTTGGACATTTCTCCTTGTAAATTCTTTTTATAACACAACATAAAACACCTTTTGGGACTTCATTAACCTATTATTCTCAATCAAACACTCTTCAAATCACTCTCAAACTCCTTATTCAAGCAAGAGTCTAGGGTTTCTTCAAGACAATCAATTAAGGGCTTTCAAGAGCGATTCTCTCCGTCTTCCTTAGTGTCTAAGGCATGTTACCCTCGTTGTTATTTTAAAAGAGCATGTATTTTAATGTATGATTTTCATGATATTGTTATCATTTGAAATAATGGTTGGGGGTTTTAGATGTTCATGGTTGAACAATATTTCTAATGGTTTAATGATGTTTCTTTTATTCTTTTAATATGATTTTGACATTGTGGAATGCATGGTAATGATAAATGGATTTATGGGTACTTTAGATTCCCCCAAATTACTTGGTTATGATTTTGAAACAGATGTGCCCTCAACCTATTTTTTAAAATGCCAATGAGAAAGATTTTATTACATAATTTGACTATTCTTGAAATCTTTACATTGTATAAAAGGTAATGAAACTTAAATTGGTTTGGCTGGTTTTAAATGGTTTGGAAAGGCCTGGGTGGCCATGGTCTTGGTTTAATTGGAAACTTTGGAGTCAACTTGGTTTAATGTCTTTGGTATGGCATAAAAAGGTAGACTTACAAGCTCTAATTTTGGCATGACGATACCAACGGTTAATGACTAAACAAAAGACTCCTTGGTAAATGGTTGGAATGTGTAATTGGTTTTAATATAGGCTTAAAAGGGGTTGCGTTAGCAAAGTCGTGGAAGATGGAGTTCCCAAGGAGACCAATACTGAAAACTCATATTTTTTCGATGTGAGGTTTGGTCATGGTGACCGTGTGCATGATGTCACACTTTATATTTTGGGAGATTTACTAGTCATCTCAGGTTCTTTTCTTCGATCATGCGGCTAACACGCACTAAGGCCCTTTCAGCAGGGGGAGCTGAACCCATATAGCTCGTGAGTGATTTTAGGACGGCAAAGCTACACAATCCAGGTTAAGGTTTTAAATGCATGCTAAACCCGGTTTCCTATCCCAATACGATATATATGTATATATGTGATTGCATATGGTTATTTACTTTGATTTTGAATGATGACATTATTTTATCTTTATTCCTGAGTACATGCTAGCGTTCACTCCGCTAACCTTCTTCGAACGTTGTATCCCTACGCGATGTAGGAATCGACCATACTACCATTCCTCCTACTCAGTGACTTGGATTCGAGGACAACTTTGAGTCAGACTAAAGTGATGAGATTTCATACTTCGGAAGGCTCCATTTCATCCTATGAACTTCTTTTCGTTGTTATTATTTCTTGAATTTTGATTTTGGCTATGGTTGGGGGCATGTCCTGATAGGATGTTATTTGATTCTGGTTAGAGGCTTTATCAGACTACTATGGACATGAGCGATGCCGATATTGGTGCAGTCTTGGTATTGGTATTAACATTAGGGTTGGCACTGATTGGATAATTAGTTGAGGTTGTTGGATTATGATTATAGACTTTATTTAATGTCCTTAAACTATTATTGCCTTATTTTATTATGTGTTCAAAATTCATTCGACGTAGGGTGCAAGGCGGTTATGGTTGGGTATTGGGGTGGTCTCCAGTCCTGGTTGGACTTGAGATGCCCGACATGACCAGGCCCTGATTCGAATCGTGTCATGCATGTTATCTTTTCCACAAATTTTATATATTTTGTAGTTTTGTATCTTTTTGTTCATCATTGTTATTGCAATTTTTTTTTAATTTTTGAGATTTTTTTGTTATATGATTGTGGAGTTCTGCTCTAATGGTTGAACACACATCATATAGAAGATTACATAAAGATATACCACTCATTAATTTAATTTTTGATAATCCACCATCATTTAATATGAATTAACTCAAGATGAAGTTGTTAAAGTGATTTCTACTCCTATAAAGTCGAAGAAATCAGTGAGCGTCGAAGAGGTAAGTCCGAAGCGTTGTAATGATCCAAAGAAAATGGTCGAAATTATGAAACAAATGAAAAAACATTCATCTCCAAAACCCCCCCAAATACAAAAATCTGAGAAAAAAAAAAAATAGAGAATCAAGCACAATTCTAAGTCATGATGTTGAAAACTCCTCTGAATATGATTTAGAAGAATATAAAGACGAAGAGTTATTTGTATATGTATTTATTAGCTAATGGGGTACTAATTTGTATATATATACAAATCTTGGGGTGTGTGTGTGTGTGTGTGTATATATATATACACATACACACATTTGGGACATGTGAATGTATTTATATTTTTGGACATACGTATGAAGTTTACATATGTATTTTGAATTTGTATTTGGATTGTCCTATGTCCTTTTAGAGGGTAACATATGTATCTATTTGTATGTATTTATATTTGTATCTGTATTTATTAGCTAATGGGTACTCATTTATATATATATATACAAATCTTGTTCTATATATACATTTTTGGGACGTGTGCATGTATTATGTATTTTTGATTACTTATATGTATATAGTTATCTTTTTTTGTATTAGCGATTTGTATCATATATGCATATATATACATAATGGTCAGATATGTATTCTTAAATATATATATGCAGATATATATATATATATTTTGGTATTGTAAATATATATATGCAGATCTGTGTGTCTATATATTTTGTATATTTTTAAAATATGTATATGTAATATAGATATATGTCTCTTATGGAAAAACAAAAATCTTAATCATTAAAGTAATAATCTGTTATGTAATTTTTATAAAAATCTTAACTAATATAGATTTATTAGTTATGTAATTTAAGCAATTGTTTTTTTATAAGAGTTCTTTATGGAAAAGGAATCCTTAATTTTAAATGCATGAAGTAATTAAGTATTATTTCTTATTTAACTCAACTAATTTGAGGAAAAAGGAAACAATAAATTTCATTTGTATATATATTTTGATAGCAAATTTTACCTAAAATATAATTTGTCATTTTGTGTAATTAAAAAACAATTGTTGTGAAACTTCTAATTGTGGTCTTAAATTTACTACCAATGAAATTTTTCCTAAAAACTCAATGCAAATGATTTGATTTGGTATTTAAAAAAATCCAAACCAATCAGTCTATGTAGACCCCTAACTTCAGGTTCCGACTTACTTGGATTGAGATAATGTTATTATTATTTTAAGAATGCGTTAATTTCTCGAATTGTCATTTGAGTTGTGTAAACATTCCACTAAAATAACTTTTAGCTTTTAAGGATAATATTGTCATTGAATGATAAATCTTTCCGAAATAAAGTGAAACTAAGAAATAGTTTAAAACGTGTTTGAAAAGCCAGACTTGAAGTTATATGTAATTACAAAGATTGACATAAAATGCCATATGAAATAACAAGTCTATACTACTAAAGCAAAATATATTGGAACGTAATACATAACATAAATTCAAAATTCAAAAAAACAACAACATAATACTCTTATACAAAATTCCAACAAGTAAATATAATTCAAAAAAAGAAAAACGTGAGTCTATAATCTCATTCAGTAATAAAATTCTACTTTAATTGAACCACTAGAATAACAATGCAACTATGCGGTAAATGAAGAAAATATAAAAGATACGAGTTATTATGTTGAATCATAAGAAGTTAAGGTTGAAAAATGAGAACAAAGAAATGAAAGATAAATAATGTAAAATTAAAAAAAAAAAAAAAGAAAAAAAAGAAAAAAAGTAAAGATAAAGAAGAAATTAAAATAATAGAAATAAAAATAAATTTAAAAGAAAAGAAATTAAAATAAAACAGAAAAAACTTTAAATGTGACATTATAATTATATCACGTAATTGCACTCAACTCTTAACCACTAATTCAGAATTAGATTGTGTAATTACATGGACAAGGTGAGAGTCCTTTGTTAGACAACTTTGATAGTTGTTGAGACAACTAATGCAGTTGTCGAACAACTATCCTAGTTGTTTAATCGACTTTATTTCTTTTAACTTAATAATATTATGGGACCCACTTATCCCTTTTTTTAATTAAAGAATTGAGAGGGTCTGTGAACTCATTTTTCTCCTTATTTCATCCCCTGTGATTTTTCAAACGTGTCCTTTAAATATTTCTTGGTTTCACCTTATTTTGAAATGATGTGTATAGTTCAATGACAATATTTTTCTAAAAAAAACAAAAATTAATATTTTCACAATTTCAATAACAATTTGAGGAATTAACTCTTTTGAAAATGCCGTCAATTCTTTTATAAAATGGTTGAATCTTGTTTGAGGGAGGTGATTTTAGGAGCATTGGGGCTAGAAGGCTTGAAATCAATATTTGAGCAGCAACTACTAAGGTGGGCATACATATATATGAACTGAATTAATTCGGTTCTTTCATTTTGTCTTTGATTCGACCTGTTCTGGCCGATTGAGTTTGATTTTTCTCCGTTTGGTTTTTAGTTTATTGGTTCATTCTTGGCCTGCTGCTTTAGCTGCTGATTTTTTTTTTTTCCTGTGTTATGTTGTCCAACACTAAAAAGAACAACGCAATATATAGCTCCACAGTGCAAACCGTCAATGGTTTCTCGTGCAGAAAAAACATTTCTTACACATGAATAGAAACTTAAAAAGGAAGACAGAACATGATATAAGAACCTAGACAACAAGAAGAACAGAAAGAAACAACCTTAAACGTGACAGACACAAGGTACGCAAACTCATATCTTGAGAAACATACCGAACCAATACACTATTAATTTGAAAACAATCCATTTGTTTAGGCAACACACCTTATTAATTGAAAACAATTCACTTGTTTCGGTAGAAGAACCACTATACAAGACTCATACTAAAAAAATCGAAAACTGAACCGAATTAATTTCGAGTTAGTATTCAGTATGTATGATCACAAATTAAAAACTAAAATATCAAACCAAAATTTTTAAAAAATAAACTGAAGTACCGAACGCACCCTAATAGACTAACACAAGGTTAAAACTTAGAAAGAGTTCGAATAGGATCAAATTCCACTTTTAGAAATAGTTGACAATATAACGCCAAATGGAAGGAAACAGGGCACTTCAGATGCTGTCATGTCGTCTATGTCTAATCCCAAATTCACATCCCATCAACATTTGTAATTGCCTGCGTTGTTTTCTACTAGTTACTGGTAAGCTCCAATTTGATTGTAGGAATTAGAAAAAACCAAAGTATAAGGTGGTTATTAAAGAGATATTCACAAAGAGATTAAGGTACACTCTTTTGATAATCAAATACTTAAAACAGATTCATAAAACCTCTTTTCATGGAGATCAAACCAAAATCTTCTTATGTTCAAGAAATGCGCTACTAACGGTCTTCAAATTACAGGGAAAATCAAGCCTTCCTATCATGGAGATTAAATTCAAATCTACATTTGAGAAATACTCTACTAACGATCCTAGAATTAGAAAAAAAAAGTAATAGCTCTCTTCTTCCTTTTGACAGTTTTTGGAATTCCTCGGACTATACTTAGTAGCCGTTGGCCATAAAAACTATTTTTTTCGGGAGTTGGAGTTGGAGTTGAAGATGAAGTTGAAGTTGGAGTTGTTTTTGACCATATATTTTTTAAAAGTCTTTTTTAATTATGATTTTATGCCCTCAACTTTTAAAAATTAACAAAATCAATCAACTACTAATTTACCTACTAACATACAATCAAATGTTGAGAAAATGATTTACATGTTTTTAATTGATAAAACAATTAACAAAAAATTAATTATTATGATTGTTATTCTTCTAAAATTTTAATAAAAATATCATAAGCACGAGTTAAATAAATTTATCTAATCATAATCGATTGAATAGAAAAAATATATTTTGATAAATATGATTGATGGATATAAATATATTTTATATATTCTTAAATTTGTTGATGAAAATTCTTAATTACTTTTATGCGAATTAATTATTTTATTGAATTTGATCTTTTTTAAAAAATTTACGTATGAATTATTTCTGAATAGATTAGTGCTATTTTTTTGCTTTTTCTTTATTGATGATATTAATTTTCCTTGAATTTTTTTTTTTTGGTAAAGAGAACAAACTTTTGTTAAGCTAATTATCACACTTGTCTCTGTTGAAAATTCATAAAACCAAAATAAGATAATCGTCAATATGGATCATTACGTTATGTTTGATATGCGACTTTATTGACCACTTTTTAATAATTTATTAAAATCATCATAGTCATTATATGACATATACAGAAAATTAGAATGACAAGAAAAAAAATTAAATTTCTCATTTTTAAATAACATAATGTACTAGGCCTTATATTTCTATAATATAGTTCATTCAAAACAAAAGTTAATATATTTCCGCCATAGATTGCCATTTATTATTTTTTACTTTACGTTAGTAAATTTTGATTAAAAGAAGAAAACAAGATTAAAATATCTATAACAATTAAAAATGATGTTGTACCATAGAAAACAAATAATAATTTTTTTTCGATGGTTGATTGTAGTTATAAGAGGGATTTGTGTAAAAATTTAAAGATTGAGATTATATATAATAATAATGAAAGTTGAAAATGGAAGTGGAAAATTGTGAAAACAACAAAAAGTTATTTTCACTTTTTGAAATCTAATTTCGAAATAATTTTTTAAATTTTCATAGTCAAACACCACAATTTTTGAAAAAGTGAAATGAATAAATAAAAAATTCGAAAAAAAGAAAAAAAATTTTATGGTCAAACGGGCCTTATTATTACTATTGACTGAATCACTTATTAGTCCGGTTTGGAATTCTTCACACCCCTTAAAAAAATAATCAGATTTTAAGTATTTTATCACAATATTAGTATTAATTGTTGTTTAGTCTTAGATCTTGAAAAAAAAAAAATTGGAAAATAAATAAAAAATATTAATATGTTATTTTTTGATATGCTAAAAGTAACAAATTAAATAAAAATAAAAATATATTGCTTGATATTGTAAATAAATAAAAAATAAACGGAGAGTATTATTTTGTTTAAGAATAACTAAGAAAAGTATACCTCATAATATTACAGGATCAGGTGTTTTAGAATAACAGCAATCAAGATAAGCTACTATCCATTTCTCACAATAAAATCACTACTTACCTGTCCAAGTGAAACATTACAGGATCAAGTGTTTTATCTCATAATATAATTTAACAGGCATGTTTATTAACTCTCTAAGCTAGCAGAATCACCTAACTAGATTCTAATGCTTTCTCAATTTTTCCAGCCATGTCTTGTAAGGAAGAATTAAGGTAACCCGAAAAACTTTCCAAAGTCAACCCATCAACCGGATCAGCAATGAACGACCATTCGATCTGGCACCCACTCTCATCACAATCATTCGATGCGAATACTTTAAACATAGCTACATACGACCTGATTCCGATGTTGTTATCCAACACCTCGTAGCTTAGACACCGTTTGATCTTGTCAACGGTCAACAACCTCTCGTGACACCACTTGACGATCGCTTCTCCACTGGCTGATGATGGTGATACGGTGCTAGCGCAGTACCGGATAAGTAGTCCGTCGTTATGGTTAAGTTGGTAACAAGTGTCAAGGGTAGGTAGCCAATTGTGGAAGTTGAAGAAATCTTCAAGGAGTGGCCATACTTGTTCAGGTTTTGGACCTTTTAGATTGGCAATGGATTTGCCTTCCCATTTGGATTGTTGTTGTTGGGATGCCATGGAGGAAGAAGGAGAGAAATGAATAATTTTAAGATTAGCACCCCACTGTTAGCATGTTATAATTTTAACAAGTATTTATAAGATGATTATGTGATGACCTAAAATTGAATATGAATATTAATTTCAACATGCGTAATGATTTGTAGATAAAGGGGAAACAGTAAAGGCAAAACCATTTGCGTACTGCCGCTAGTCAAGATCGAACATTAAATTAAGCGTCATCATTAATCCGTACTCACTCACTCCGGGTCTTAAATAAGTGATAGTTTAACGGTTTAATTCGATTTCTAAGCAAGTGTTATTTACTGAGAAGAAATTAATGATGTTATTTCAATTTTACTCATGAAGTTTATGTAATAAAGAAAATATTGAAGCCTGTTTGAAAAGTCACCCTGATAATAAAATTTGATATAATTCGATGTAAATATATTATTTCACTTGTTTGATTGGTTAGGTAATTACTCGATTAACATGTAATTGGATGTAATTGGTAGGGTTAATACACTTTTCAATTTTCATGAAGAACTTTGAATTGCTGGTAATTACATGATGTAATTACTATTTTTTAATTTCTTTATTTTATTTTTATTTATTTTTCTTTTAATTTATTTTTATTATTTTTATCATTCTAATATTTTAAAAAATATATTCTTTATTTTACATTAGTTTTATTTTATTTCCTTACTTCTAATTTTCAATCTTTACTTCTTGTGATTCCATGCAATTATTCATATTATTTATTTATTTTTTCATTTAACATAATTGTGTTAGTGTTTTAATTTTTAAATTAAAATCAATTCATTGTTGAATAAGGTTACACACTTATGTTTTTCTTTTCTTTTGAATTATATTTATGTATATTATGTTGAAATTTGACATAAGAGTATTATGTTAATTTTTTTTGTTAAATTATAAACTTATGTTATATTTTTTGTTCTAATTTATTTGTTTTATTAGAATTGACTTGATGTTTCACATTGTTTTAATTATTAGTTAGAACTGATAAATTATCTTTATATCAAATATTTTAATAATTTTATGACATTATATTTATGGTAGACCTTTTTGTCAAAACATGCATTTAAGATGTTCTTAAAAATCATGTGCTTTTAGTTTTTAAATTAATTTAATTAAATATACTAATTTAAAATATATATTAGTTATCTTTTATAATATTAGCTAAGGACATAAGTTTGCTAATGAATATATATTTAAAAAATAATATATATATATATATATATATATATATATATATATATATATATCTTAATTAACTAGTTTAGTATCCTTTATAGTCTTTATTTGTCAAATATTAATAATTTTAATTTTTAATAATTAAATTTTATTCAAAAAAATTGATATAATCATGATTATACTTGTGTAATCAGATAATACACTTATAATACACTGTAATTATATTTGTCAAATAAGGTAGGTATAACTATTAGGCGGGATAATTATTAGGATGGTAATTATTACATGTAATTACACCATTTTTAATTTTCAGGCGACTTTTCAAACTAACCCTGGATGTTAAGGTGGAAAAGGTCAAGAGGGCTATTTGCAGGCTGCATCGGGGTAGGGCGACTGGGCTAGATGAGATTTCAATGGATTTTTGGAAGATCACTGGCGGGGCAGGTTTGGAGTGGTTGATAAGGTTGTTTAACATTATTTTTAGGGCGGAGAATATGCCTGAAGAGTGGAGATGGAGTACGATGATTCCATTGTATAAGAACAAGGAAGACATCCAGAGTTACAACAATTATAGAGGTGTCAAATTGTTGAGTCATACTATGAAGGTTTGGGAAAAGGTGGTAGAATTAAGGCTGAGAAAGATAGTGACTAGCTTTGAGAATCAGTTCAGTTTCACACCAGGTCGCTCGACTACGGAGGCCATTCACCTTGTGAGGAGATTAGTAGAATAGTTTCGGGAGAGAAAGAAGGACTTACACATGGTGTTTATTGATCTTGAGAAGACTTATGACAGAGTTCCCAGGGAGATTTTGTGAAGGTGCTTGGAGGTTAGAGAGATGCTTGTGGCGTACACTAGGGCGATTCGGGATATGTATGATGGAACAAAGACTCGTGTGAGGACGGTCGGAGATGATTCAGAGCACTTTTCGATTTTGATATATTTGCATCATGGATTAATTCTTAGCCCTTTTTTATTTGCCTTGGTGATGGATGTGTTGACGCGACATATTCAAGGGGAGGCGCCTTGGTGTATGTTATTTGCTGCTGATGTGGTATTGTTTGATGAGACTCATGGAGAAGTTAATGATAAGTTAGAGATTTAGAGACAGACCCTTGAGTCTAAAGAATTTCAATTGAGTAGGACTAAGACGGATTACTTAGAGTGTAAGTTTAGTGATATGTTGCAGAATGATGACGTAGTTGTGAAGCTGGACTCTCAGGACATTCAGAGAAGGGAGAGTTTCAAGTATCTAGAGTCTATGATTCAGGGCAATGGTGAGATTGACGAGGATGTCACACATTATATTGGGGTAAGGTGGTTGAAATAGAGGCTTGCTTCAGGTGTTTTATGTGATAAGAAGGTGCCCTCGAAGCTTAAAGGTAAGTTCTATAAAGTGGCAGTCCGACCGACTATGTTGTATGGAGTGAAGTGTTGGCCAGTTAAGAACTCCCACATCCAGAAGTTGAAGGTGGAGAAGACGAGGATATTGCGATGGATGTGTGACCATACCAGGAAAGATAGGTTGAGAAATGAGATTATTCAGGAGAAGGTTGGGGCGACTTTGATAGAGGATAAGATGCGAGAAGTGCAGTTATGTTGGTTTAGGTACGTGATGAGAAGGAACTCTGATGCCTCAGTGCGGAGGTGTGAGTCACTAACTATGGATGATTTTAGGCAGGGTAGAGGTAGGCCAAAAAAATATTGAAGGGAGGTGATTATGCATGGTATGGAGTTGTTACAGCTGACAGAGGACATGACCCTTGATAGAAAGGTATGAAGGATGCAGATTAGAGTAGAGGGTTAGGAGGTGGGAGCGTTCCTTTATTTGTGTTTAAAGTTTCTTGTTTGTGGGTGTTGAGTGATGTTTATGTATTCGGTTAGATAGTTTTTTAGTAGTATCTGGTGGCTGTTGTATTATCTTATGGATATCGATATTAGTTTTTTTGCATATTGTACTAGTCTATATGCATTTTTGTTTTGTGATTCGCTATACTATTATCGGTCCTAAGCCGGGGGTCTATCGAAAACTACCTCTCTACTTCTTCGGAGGTAGTGGTATGCTCTGCGTACATTCTACCCTCCTCAGACCCCACTATGTGGGAATACACTGGTGTATTGTTGTTGTTGTTGTTTTCAAACAAACCCTAATTACACCAATCCAAAAATCTGAGAATTGAATTTGGTGTAATTGGGTGTAATTACACAGTTTGACATATTTGGTTGGCTAGGTAATTACTTGGTTAGCATCTAATTGACAAGGAAAAATTACACTCTCTAATTAATAGGGGGAGCTGTGAATTGCTGGCAATTATATGGTGTAATTACAAGTTGGTTACTTTTAAATTTCTTGCTTTTCTGTTTTAACTTATTTTTTATTTTAATTATTTTAATATTTTTAAAAATATATTTTTTATTTTATATTATTTGTATTTCATTTCTTTCACAGTTCTCAGCCGTTACTTCTTGTGATTCCATGCAATTGTTCGCATTATCTATTTTTTTTTTATTTTAGGCTTTATTTTTCATTTCGCATGATTTTGTTAGTATTCTAATTTTAAGTGAGAGTAGAATCCATTGTTGATCAAGATTATAGACTTACATTTTTCTTTTCTTTTTCATCATATTTATGCACGTTATGTTAAAATTTGACATAGATTATCATGTTAACTTCTCTGTTTTGAATTTTTGAACTCATGTAATATTTTCAGTTCTAGTTTATTGATTTTATTAGTATTCATTTGATATTTCAAATTGCAGGCTATTCATTTTTTAGTTAGAAATGATAGATTATCTTTTGTCAGGTATTTTAATAATTTTATTATATTATATTTATGAAATTAATTTATTTTATCAACATGCACTTGATGATGTTCATAAAAATCATGTATTTTTAGATTTTCTGATTAAATTTAATTAAAATATACTAATATAAAATAATTAATTTAATTAAAATATACTCTACTAATTTGAAAAATATAAATCAATCATTTTCTCATAATATTAGTTAAGAATATATGTTTATACACACACACACACACACACACACACATATATATATATATATATTTAATTTAATATCATTTAGAAAAATCCTTATTTCTCTAATATAAATTTTAATTTTTGATAATTAACTTTATTTTGAAAAATTAATATAACTATATGATTAGTTGTGCGACCAAACAGTATACTTGTAATTACATTGTGGCAAACAAATAATTCATCATAATTACTAGGCTGTGTAATTACTACTCTAATAATTACACTAATTTTAATTATCGGGCGGCTTCCAAACATACCCTAAAAAATTACTTCCTTCGCCCGTCTTTATTTTTCCAATATACTAAAAATAGATATCTAATAATACTTAATATTTGTCTAAAAGTTAGTGAATAATTTATCCTGTGTCCATTTTAACCTTAGTATTAAATTCTATTCATTAGTTAATATATTTTTTAAAATATTAAATTTATTATATTTAAAGAATGATAAATTAAATTATTAACATTATATTATTTCTTAAGTCATTTTCCATGAAAATATTAGAGACGTAAGGTGTGTTTGGTATGAAGGAAAATGTTTTTCATGGAAAATATTTTCCTAGAAAATATTTTCCTGGAAAACAAGTTGATTTCTTACTTGTTTTCTTATGTTTGGTTGGTGGATGGAAAATATTTTTCGAAAAATATTTTCTAATATTTGGTTGGTGAATGAAAAAATATTTTTCAAAAAATACATTTTAGTGTTTAGCTAAAACGTAAAAATATATTTTAGAATCCTTTTTTAAAAATGAATTTTAAAAATTAAATCTTTTTTTGGGAAGGGGTTTGGTAGGTGCGTGGGTGTGGGTGTCAGAATAGGTAGTAGGGGTGGAGTAAGAAAACATTTTGAATTTATTTTGTTAAGAAATTTTTTTTAAAATTGATCTGGGGGAGGGGGGTGGTTTGTAGGAGCTGGGGGTCAGGGCAGGGGAGTGAGGGGAAAGAAAAAAATTAAAAATTTTTAAAAATAAATTTTAATTTTTTTTTGAGGTTGGGGGAGGGGAGGGGTGTGGGGTAAGAGAAAAGTTTGAATTTTTTAATAAAATGTAGATATTATTTTCGGAAGGGGGACTAGTAGGGGTATGAGTGGGTAAGGGTAGGGATAGGGGTAGGGGTTGGAGTGGAGGTAGGGGTGAGATCAGAGTGATAGGGTATTAAAGGCGGGGTATATGATTTTGAGAATTGTATAAACATTTCAACTTTAAAGTGAAGTTGAAAGAGAGTTTTGAAAAATGTTTTCCTTACTTTTTGAAGGAAAGTCATTTTCTTTAGATTTAAAATAAATAAATTGATTTGAAAAATATTTTTCAAAATTTATAACTAACTAAACATAAGAAAATTAAAAAACATTTTCTGAAAAATATTTTCCTACGTAGCAAACACACCCATAAAGATGAACGGAAGAAGTGCATTTTCTAAAAAATATTTATTGTTTATTAAGAATATCTAGTAAAATCAGGTTTTGCTTTTTCTAAATGAGTAGTTTGGTCGGCCAAACTAAAAGAACCACTTAATTAAGAACAGAGGAATATCTAAAATTCATTAAATTTCTCGTGTTCTTTTTACATGCAGAAAATATTAACTAAAAGGGTAATTGATTAAATTATTGTTATTTATTTTTATTCTCAGTTATTTTAATAGGCACGACGAAAGGAGTATTATTTAATTTGATAAAACCAGATTTAAAAATCCTATAAATAGTTAAGAATCCCCAGTCTCAAAATAGTTGGATTTTTTATTTTTGAATTAATATTAAAATTAAATTAAATTAATTTAATATTTTAAAATTAAAATTTAGATATTCAGAAGTTATATGAAAAATATTATAAGTTGTGACTTTTCTTTTTGAATATGATAAAACAATACATCTTAAAATATTGTTCAAAATTTATATTATTTGATTTTTGAAAAAGAAATGTGCCAAAATGGTGCCAATTATTTTGAGGGAAGGGAGTATACAAATTTATAATTAAGGTAATTAATCTTTCTGTCCAATTTACTTATAAGTCAATGTTGAATGCCAATGCCCAATGTTATGATACCTAGCAATCAAATTGTTCGTGAATACGATAAACGACGTTTCTTCAAATCAAATCTTATTGCTTTGATAAGTCCTAGTATAATAAATTAGCCATGATTTGCTTTTGAATTTCAAGATTTTAAGTGCATTATCAGTACTGTCTTGTATTCATATCACTAACTTGATTAATTTAAATTTGTATCAAATAAATAAACTAAAAAAGTAACAGAACTTTCTTTCGTTAATTAACAATAAATAAATTTTAATCATCTCCGCAACCTAGTATTATATGATAGATCAAAGTTATAAGGAAGTGGGTACTAAAAAAAAATGAGACGTAAAGCTAAGGGAATTGCAGTAGTCAATGTCAAAACTGGCACCAATACGCTCATTACAGTATTATTTAAGTCTTGCTTTATGGGCTTCACTTTCTTTTTCCTTAAATTGAACTTAATGTCTGGATTTAGGTTGTTCCGGAGAGCAACTATCAACAAAAAGGTGTAAGACACATCTGCAAATTATAAAAATAATCTTTGATAGAAATATAAAGTTAAATTTACATATACTTTAAATTCATTCATATATAGCGGAGCGAAAGTTCGTGCATTCACTACACAATCATCAATTATGATGAAGAGGTGAAATCCTGAATTTAATTTGGGGGACCTTAACTCGTTTGTAGTGGGATTAGTGGTCCAGTAGGGTGTGGGCATATATCTGAGGCTACTTTTCTCCAAAAATTCCTTTATTAGCAGAATTATTTTTATAATGTCTGGTCTGCATTGTCTCTTTTGAAGGCTGTGCACAACCAAACAATGCCCCACCGTTCAATTTTTCTTTTTCAATTCTTTTGAGAGTATATATTTGTGGTTTAGAGAAATTTTGTCAATCTCATGGAATATATTATACTTCCTCCATTTTAAAATAAGTAAATTATTGAGGTATTTATTAGTATTTCAAAATAAGTAAATCATTAATTTTTTTTTTAAATTCATCTTTATAATTTGACAACCAATTAACTTTTGAAAAGGTATTACAAGATCAATTTTTTTTTTTAGGTAAAAATAAAAAATTATATTAAATTTATGTCTTTAATGTTTTTTTCTTAATTTTTGTATCAAAATTTAATAATTCATTTATTATAAAATGAAAGAAAGTAGTATTTACTATTTAATAATGGTGTCATCAGTATCCACCAGAGGTGGGTTGGGGCTGGGGGAGGCTACTGGGGTAAAAGTGCTTGGATTCTGTATTTATCCTTTTATTTTTTCCTGGTAAAGAAAGTCATTTGTAATAAGTATTCCTTTGGTGTGAGGTATAAAGTTATAATAGTTTTAGAATAAATTGTGGGATTATTTTATTTTATGTTTGGTTGATGACATAAGTTAGTCATGGTATTATTTATCCCATTATTTATCGTCTTTATTTGGTTTGAATACAAGTTATGATGAGATTAGTTATGATTGGATAAATTATATTGAGATAAGTTATACATAATTAATTATGCTGAAATTATTTATTATTGAGTGTTTGGTTTATTGTATTCAAAATAATATGCATGGTATAATTTATAAGAATAAGTTAATTGATTATAAAAATATCCTCCATCTTATTTAACTTTTATTATATAATTTCTTTTCAAACTTCAAATATTCATTTTTAAAAATAAAACTTTCATCTCACGTAACTTAATTTTTTGTGTATGTGCATTTTCATGATTATGTCGTGTGTGTTGAAAAATAAAACTTTCAACTTATTTAACTTAACATTTTTTTTGTGTTCCTTTCAATGATTATGCCGTGTGTGCTTAAAAAAAAATCTTACTACATCTTATTTAGTTTGAAATAAAACTTCCATCTAAAATTTGTTAAAGTAAAAAAGAATTTGTTGTTTATGTCACTTCATTTAAACACATATCACTCATATACTATAAAATATTAAAATTCATTTTAATTGATATATACGATATCAATTTTCAAGTGATTAAAAAATTATTTAATTTAAAATATGTGATTCAACAATGGAGTCAATATTTTTATTATTCTTAAGAGAAATCAAAATATATAAATAAACATAATAATTAGTCAAATAAATTTAACGTGTAATGTATTTATAAATAAAAAATATATTTATATAGTGTAATTTTTTAAATAAAATATATGAAGATTTGTTATAAAATAACGAGTAGTGGAGGTTGTGAATGTTATTATAAATGGTATTAAAAATATTGTGAATATGCATGGATGTGAAAAATGATTACAAAAAGAATTTGTGGGGGTATTTTTGTCATTTTAGTTGCTTTAACCAAGGATAACTTATCATGGTATTACTATACCATCATGAGGGAAGGATAACTTATGTCGGTACTAATTAATAAGCCCGAGATAAGTTATCCCAAGTTGTACAACCAAACAAGCAATTGTGAAGAATTAAAATTTTATTCTGAGATTACTTACTCTTATCCCTTACACCAAACGATCCCTTAGTGATGAGATAAGTTATCCCATATATATGGTGAGATAACTATTTTCGAAATAATTAATCTCGAGATTAATTATTCCAGGATAACTTGTTCCCAACCAAACAATGCTTAGTATTATCTATGAAATGCAACCTCTCTATTTTATTGAAGTCAATTTATCTTTTCTAGATTTCATTTTTTATGAAACTATAGATATATTATTATTATTAATATCATTGTCATTTTTTGAATTAGTAAAATTTGTATTTAATAAACTTTAATAATATATTCAAACTAAAGTTTGAACAACGAAATAAAGTTCTAATTATGTATTCATAATTTTGAACTTCTAACAAGTTCAACCCAACATATTAATAACAAAAATGAAGTTTAAACAATTTCTGAAAAATATCAAAATCAAACTTTTAAAAAGAGATGAAGATTAGAAGATTTAAGTCCACCGAATTTGTGGTGCATCCTTAAAGAGATTATTCCCCTCATGCATCCAAGGTTTTGAAGTACATCCTCCCAGGATAAAATGAATCACTTCAATAGAATAGTGGTACCTCAAATTCCGTCGAACTACAAACACATTCAATGGTAGTAAATCACAATTGAGTTTTTTCAATAAAAATAACGTTTACAAACGCATTCAATGGTGGTAAATCACAATTGAGTTTTTTCAATAAAAATAACGTTTTTACTTCACAAAATCATTTTAATATTTGAGAAAAAAAATCAGATATCTATATCCAAAAGGAGGTGCTTCAAAAAATAAGAAACGATTCTAAAAAGTTACAGTATTTTGAATTGTTAGGCCCACAGTGGACCCATGTGCGGATGCGCATGGCCACATAGGGCCATACATCACTTTTGTCATCAAAATAGAAAGTTGCTAGTGACATGCGTTGGCATCTGCAGAGTCATATGCGTATGCAGATGGCCATATGCGCCCAAAAATTAGTTTTTTCATTGTTTAAGGATCGCGATTCTTCAACGTACGTTGTGACATGCGTTCGCACATGCACGTGTGTATCCGCAAATGGAGAAATTTCATATTAATTTTTTGAATTATTAACTCTTAAGTTTCAAATAATTTTGTCCAAAAAGATAGTCTCTCGATCGATCATTTTTCAAATTCAAATTCAAATTTAAATTCGAAACCGAGTGAGCGACAATAACTACGACATTAGGTTTGCTTTCTTCTTTCTCCACTAACAACAAGGAGGAGTGATTCTATACTAAGTACAAGAATGTTTCTTTCTCCCACCAATATGGAGGAAACACTCTTTTAGAAAGTGAAAGAACATTTCACTTTTTCCCCTCCATTTTGTATTCACATTTCACTCAAACCCAATAATCTCCCACATGAATGGAGAATGACTATTTCATCAAAAAATATACGAATAGGTGTGTGTGATTTACAAACAAAGACTAATTTCATTTCGATAAGTTGATTCCCTTTGAACTTTCTATAGTAAACTTATATCGGATGCACTCGATCAATCGGTAGATCGAAATATCTTTGAGCCATCAAACTTTCGTGTACACCTAGACAGTACAAGTCATATCACTAGCCTTATACCATTTATGGTTATCATGATTTTGTTCATTTTAGTCATGAACATGACTTGATTTCACGAGAGCTTAGAGAATAGGTCCTTACTATCATTCTCTTTGAAATGACTTCCACTTCATCCTCACATAGGTGATTCCTAAATGTTTAATCTAATAAATCAAACTATTTACTGCCAAACTTAGAAATGATTAAAAAAATTCAAATCATAGGACTTATCCTTAGTTTCTAAACATTGTATTCGTCATGAGAATGAGTTAGGCTAAATGACAATGAACCATCAGTCACACTTCGTTTGATCTCCTTGAACCTAACTCTTGGGATTTCTAGTCTGCTAGGTAGAGTTACCACTGTGATAACTTGTCCTAGGCCTTAAATCCATTCCATAATCTCTCAACTCCATTTCTAGTTAGACCCCCTTTTAAGTGGAACTGACACATTATTCGTTGACCTTACATAGTCAAAAGTGAGAATTCCACTAGAGAGTAGTTTTCTAACGGTATCATATCTCCATTTTATGTGACAATATTTTACCTTTAGATATCATGCTCTCTACCCAAACTATTGCAGCTTGACTAGCACGGTGTATGCATACTGGTGCTAAAGGTTTGGTCCAGAAAGGAATATCTTTCAAGAAATTTTAAAGCCATTTTGATTCTTCACCGGCCTTATCTAAAGCGATAAATTTAGATTTCATTATAGAAAGAGAGCAATACATATCTGTTTGGATGATTTTCAAGAAACTGTTCCTCCACGAAGAGTAAATACATACTCACTCATGGATTTTATTTTATTTGATTCGGTGATCCAATTCGTATTACTATATCCTTCAATTATCGCTGTATATTAGTTATAATGCAAAGCATAGTCTTAAGTATGTTTTAGATACCCCAAAACTTTTTTCATTTCCATCTAGTGAGTTTGATTTGAATTACTTGTGTACTAATTTAATTTACTAATAACATATTCTATATCTAGTCCCACACAATTCATGTCATGCATCGAACTTTCCAAAACTCTTGTATAGTTTAATTATGAGTCACTTTCACCTTTTTTTTAAAGTGCAAAGGTCACATCTAATGAAGTCTTGACAATATTGAAATTCAAATACTTGAACTTGCCAAGTACCTTTTTAATATAATAAGACTATGACAATGTTAAGCCTTGTGGAGTTCTATGAATTCTTATCCCCAAGACCAGATCAACAACACCAAGGTCTTTCATATCAAATTTGCTTTAGATCATTCGCTTGGTAGCACTTTTGTCAGAAATGTCTCTACTAATGATCAACATGACATCCAGCTATAAATAAACAATCATTTTGTGATTTGGTGTATCTTTAATGTAAACACATTTGTCACACTCATTAATCTTAAATTTATTTGCCAATATGTTTAGTCAAATTTTATGTGCCAATGTTTGGGTGCTTGTTTTAGTCCATAAAGTGATTTAACAAGTTTTCACACTTACCTTTCTTTACCAGAAACTACAAAACTCTCAAGATGTTCTAGAAAATTACTTCCTCCAATTCTCCATTTAAATAATCTATTTTCACATTTATTTGGTAAATTTCAAAATCATATAGCACTGCTAGTGCAACCAACATTTGAATGGATGTTATCCTTGTTACCAACGAGTATGTGTAGAATTAGTCAAGACTTTCTTTTTTTCCTAAAGCTTTTAACCAAAAGTCTTGCCTTATATTTGTCAATAGATCTATAAACTTTGTTTTAAAGATTCATTTTGAATCTAAAAATTTATTTCTTGGAGGAAGATCAACCAACTCCCGAGTATGGTTATTTAATCAATCTCACTATTGACAACCTCTTTACAAAGGATGAGTCCACATAAGACATTATTTGAATGTTTGAAGTTTATTTTCAAGAATAAATATTATAAAATATGATTCAAAAGAAGTAGACTTCTTTTGACATGTACCTCGCCTTGGATTCTCTTAATTAAGTACATTCATCTTTGATTCTTCCCGAGGTCATTTAAACCCTTCACTAAACAATTCATGTCTTGTATTATACGGATAAATGTGTTCAAAGAAGTCAGTATTATCTGATTTAATTATCGTATTATTGTGAATATTTGAATGTTTAGATTTATGAACCAAAAATCAACATGCTTTGCTGTTTGTAGCATATCCAATAAAAATAGATTCGGGTATAGGAATTTGGACTTGGCTAGATACCTCCACACTTTGAAATATTTCAAGTTAAGTTTTCTTCCTTTCCATTTCTCATATGGAATAAATTGTATCTGGGGTCATTCTTTTGAGTATTAAGTTTGCGATAAGGATAGTTTTCCTCCACAAGTTTAACCTGAACTTTAAGTAAGGCATTCATCATTTCCTTTAACATTTGTTTTTTTCCTCTACAATCTCATTTGATGGATAATTTTATTTTTCAAAAAATCTTTGCAAAAGGAGAATTATGCTTCCACCCCTATCACTCCTCATCATTTTAATTTTTTTATCCAACTATTTTCAATTTCAGCTTTATATTGCCTAAATGATTCTATTGTTTCACCCTTACTATTCAGCAAATAAACATAACAATATATATCTCTATCATCAATAAAAGTTATGAAATAATTTTTTCCACTATGAGATAATGTTGACTGCATATCACAAATATATATAATCAAGTTTAAGTGATTAAACTTTTTTTCAATATACTTATAACGATGCTTAGCATACTTAGATTCAATACATGTTTGACACTTTAATTTATTGGACTCAAAGTTTGGTAAAACTTTCAAACTAATTAGTTTTTGCAAGTTCTTATAATTGACATGTTCTAAACGTTCATGCCACAAATCATTGAACTCATGCAAGTAAGAAGAAGCCTCAACTTTATTTATTTCAACAACCATTACATAAAGTTTGAAAAGGCCCTCATTGAGGTATCCCTTTCCTCCATATATTTTATTCTTGCTTATTACAAATTTCTCCAAAACAGACACACAGTTAAATCTGTTTTTAATAAGAAGTATTGTAGACACTATGTTTTTCCTAATAGTATGAACAGGTAGAATATTTTTGAGAGTCAATACCTTGTCAGAAATAACCTTTAGGAATATCTTCTCACTTTTTTCAATCTTGGTTGTTGCAGTATTTTCCATGAAACTCACTTTTTTGGGACCAGACCAGCGATATCATAAGTACCAAAATTTTTTTTGTCCACAAAACTATATCGAATGTCTCCTGAATCAAACTACCATTCATTTAGATTTCCAACTAGATTGCATTCAGTGATCATTGCACACAAATATTCAATCTCTTTAGTTACATCCATGTTTATCTGATTTTGTTTCTTATATAATTATAACACTTGCCTTTGAACCTCTTCTTATTTTGCTCTTCACTTTTACATGCCTTTGAACCTTTTATTATTCTCATCTTCTCTTGTCCAGAAGATTTCTTTCGCTTCTTATTATGTGTAACATCATCTTTAACAGAATTTGCTCCCATAGTTACTAATTTCTCGTGCAACTTATTATCCTCTTCTATTTTAAGATGAATCCTAAGATCGTTCAAATCAGATAATTGATGTTCAAACATTCCTTCTTCAGGAACATATGGATCTCTAATTGTGAACCTTTACATTTCAAGTCTAGTCATCCAAAAGAATATTATTTGCTGTCATTCTTTGAAGTTCACACCAATTTTTTTCCTGATTTCTCTATTAATTCCATTGCTAGAGCAATATCTGAACATCTTGATGATACAATATTGATTGTCGTCTGGACAGCATCATTCACAATTAAATTAATTTATTGTTTAATGTGCCATGATTTAACGAATATAGAAATTATGCAAGAACTTAGATATTTTTGTTGGGTATGATGTGTTTTTATGATGATTGTGTTGGAAAATAGGTTTCATAGAAAGGGTTGATACAAAGGATAAAAATCTGCTAAGTGAAGATAAGTCATTGACTCATGAGTGTGATCCATAACTCATCAGTTGGACCCTTGACTCGTGAGTGGGATTCGTGAGTAGAGCTCTAAAGCTGAATGAAAAGTCTGATTTCCACGGATTGGCCTACGATCTGTGACTCCATCCCATGATTCATGAGTGAGAGTCATGAGCCATGTTCTGAATATTGATCAAGAGTTTGAGTTCTATAAGAGAGACCTACGACTCATGGCTCTGGTTTACGACTTCAGTCTATGAGTCATATAACGCTGCCGATCTAATTCTCCTATACAATTTAGGATAAGGATAATTTTGTATCTATTATGATCCTATTGTGTTTTCTTATTTTTTTTACATATTTTTACACTATTTTGAGGTTGTGAGACACATTACTGATCTTGAAACTATTGATATTGGTTTTTAGGGTTTTTATTCAATTTTAGATTTCACAGTTTTTATCTTATTCTTGTAAATGCACAATTATGCTTTCAGATATGAATTCTTCTTGCATGCTTATGATCGAGAGTAACTAAATCCCATAACTAGGGTTGTGGTAACCATGATGAATTAACAAAACAAGATTAAGTATGAAGTCATTCTAGATCGATGCGCTTACATGTATTGGTATTTCCTTTGATTTGATTTCTTTCTTAATAGTTGAAAACGTTAGGAACTTGCTTGTATTCTAGACTTGCTCGAGAGAGTGGTAGAGATTAGAAAAAAGAGAAAACAATAGAAATTTAACGCTATCAACCTACATCAAATTAAATTGAGCCTTAATTAGGATAGTTAATCTGCGATCAAAGAAAAAGGGTTAGTAATGCGATGTTTTGAGTCTGAGAGGAAATAAGTGAAATTTATTTAACTAAGATCAAGATATAGTTAGATGATACATATCTTGTTAGATTTTTTATGTAAGGCATCAGTATGGTCTACTAGAACAAATGGTATATGGAGTTATTAAATCACGGAGAACACAATCCTAGTGCGCAACTCTTATTGATCACAATCCAATCAATTAGTAATTATTACTTTTACAATTTACTTTTACAAAACCCTCTTTTTATTTACTTAATTCCCAATTACATTGACAAACTCTTGACAAAATTTCGACCTATTCCCCGTGGGATCGACCCCAACCTTGTTGGATTCTATATTTGATTCAACAATCACTTTATACTTTTGAGAGGTGTAATTTGGGTGACATCAAATTTTGGCTCCGTTTCTAAAAAATATGGTTATCAAGTAATAGATTGAGTTTGTTGAAGATGTTGGTTTTGTTTGTTAATTTTTTCTTTTTCTACTATTTCTAGGTCACACGTCGGTGTATGCCCATTACTCAGAGTCAAGGCAATTTCTTGATTCTATTTGATCTTGATCTTGAGAGAACTCTGAGACAAAATCAAAAGATAGAGAGAGAAGGAGTTCATGATCAAAAAGCCCTGCATGGAGGGGTTTATGATGTCCCAGCTTCATTGAGTCGGCCGCTTCAACATGATGTTCTAGAAACTCTAAAGCAAGTTATTACTCACTTAATGGCTGAGAAAGCTGCTAAGCAAGCAACTGCCCAATGAGCAGCTAAGGAAAAAAGGGCTAGTTAGGAAGAGAAAGATCATTTAGCTGCACTTGAAAGGGAAAAAATGAGAAAAAATAGAGGAAAACAACCCATCCAACAATATCTACTAATGTATGATGATTCAGAAGAAGATTTAGGGTATGTTAAGCCAAATGAAATGGGTGTAGTCATTCCTCCTAAATTTCCCCAAGGTACTAAGTTTGTATTATGAGTTCGATGATCCAATTGCTGAATTTGAAGGGTATGTTTTTTGGCCTACCTACTTATGATGAAAACATGCATATTATGAATTTTATGGGAATTTGCACTTCATACAATCTGACTGGGGTGAGTCAGGAAGCTATACGACTGAGGTTATTCTCATTCTCTTTGATGGAGGAGGAGACTTTATATTAGGTAACCTACTTCCTAGATCTATCATCATTTGGAATGAGTTGAGGACTCAGTCATTAGGCCAATTTTCCCACCCTCTAGAATGCTGCAATTAAAAGATGAGATCTAAATTTTAGACAGTTGCATTCAAAGGTACTATATCAGACATGGTTGAGGTTCAAGAAGAAGCAGTTGAATGTTCCAAATCACAGAATCATGAGTAGAAACTTGCTTGAGATATTATATAGGGATTTGAATTCTAATACTAAGGCTATAACAAATACTATCACAGGTGGAGCCTTTATGAGTCTTCGCTGGGAGCATGCTTTTGAGATCATAGAACAAATCACTAAAATTAACCGAGGATGGAATAATCGAGAGGCGAATAGATCATCTGGTACTTATGTAATTGGTGACTTCAGTGAGCAGAGCGCATTAGATGAATAGTGGCTCAAGAGGTAGCATAATTGAGGACTGAGATTGGCTTGCATATGATGCAATTTGCAGTAATTTGAGCAAAAAAAGTGAATCCAGTGGGTTCATAAGGTAAGGCTTATAGACATGAAGAGTTAGACTCTGATAAAGAAGCTAAATATCTTGATAGAGAGATGGTGAGTTTTAATTGAAGGGTCTAATCAAGACAATTGGCATCAAGGCACGTGAATCAAGGCTAGAAATTTTAAGGCGATAAACATAGAGACAAGAGTAAAGAGCGTGATGGTGACAGAAGGAGGAAAGATAGAGACAAGGACATGGGTGGCCTTTATGTTCTACTAGAGAGCCAGAATACTGAGTTCGGGAGTTAAAAAATAAAAATATTGCTTGAAAAACTTGTAAAGGGTTTGGAAAGCCAAGAGAGTTGCCTTAAGGAAATTAAGGTAGATATTTCAGAGTTGAGCCAGAAGGTAGAGTTGCATGCAACCACTATTAAGTAGCTTGGGCAACAATTTTGGCAGATGTCTGCCACACTGAACCAACGTTAACCAGGTCCTAGCAACACTCTTCAAAATCCTAAAAATGACAGTCATTATCTAGCTATTACTATTTAGAGCGATAAGGCCACCATTGATCCACCCATGTCTGTGTTTAATAACATGAGGAATGACCTTGCAAGTATTGACGATGTGGACGAAGATGAAATAGAAAAGTTGGTGATGATGATATCTCTTAGAAGCCTCTAGTTTCGAAGAAAGATGATGCCACTAACAAAAAAAAGGTAAGGAGGTCACTCCAACATTGAAGTTATTTCTCGACCTCCTTGACACGACTCGAACCAGGGCCTAGTCGTGTCGGAAGTCCAATCGAGACCGAAGACCACCCCCAATACCTCACCATAACTGTCCTGCAACTTATGTCGGCTAAATTCCAAATATATAACAAGGTAGAACAATAATAAATCAAAAACATTAATAAAATCCATAACCATAACCAAGCAAACATCCAACCAAATATCCACCCGGTGTCAACCCCAAAGCCAATACTAATACCAAGGCTGACATCAATACTGACATCGTCCATGCCCATAGTAGTCACACAAAGTCTCTAACTGTAAACAAGGAACATCCGGTCAGGACATGCCCAGACCATAGTCAAAACCAAAGTCCAAGAAACAAAAATAAAGTAAAGAAGTCCATAGTATGAAATGCAGTCTTCCAAAGTATGGAAGATCACCACTTCAGTCTGACTCTGACCTGTCCCCAAATCTAAGTCACTGAGTAGGAGAAGTAGTATCACCGGTTCCTGCATCACGCGGGGATACAACACCAGAACACGGTTAGCGTAATAAATGCTAGCATGTACTCAGGAATAAGTATTAAATAATGCCATTATTCAAAACCAAAATAAATAACCATATGCAAACACATATATATACACATATATACCATGCCGGGAAAGGGAATCGGGTTAAATATACATTTAAAATTTTAACCTGAGTTATGTAGCTTGACCGTCCTAAAACCACCCATGGGCTATATGGGTCCAGTTTTACCCCCTAAACGGGCCCCAGTGCGTGTAGCCGCATGAATCAGAAATATCTTAGGGACGGAGATTCTCGTGTACCCTTCGCCCTCTATGATACATATATACAAGTATAAACTTAGGGGATTACTGTGTACCTCTCAAGTATATAGTTGCCATGACCAACCCTCATATCGGCAAATATGAGTTTTCAGTGTCCGTCCATTGGACTCACACCTTCACGAATAGCTATCACAACCCGCCATTATTGCCTAATTAAAACCTGTAGCATATAATCAAACCACCAATTCCAGAATTTAATTACCAAGGCATTATGAAGTGGTATCTTCATACCGACTATAGCTTGCAATAAATGTCATTAGCCAATACTTAGGGGATTTCCATGTACCCCACATGATTTCCAATTAAACCAAACTATAGCCACCAAGGCCTTTCCCAAATCATTTAAAACCAAGCAAATCAATTTAAGTTCCATTACCATACTATGCAATGCAAAGATTTTAATAAAAGTCAAACTATGAGACAAAATCATTCTCATTGACATTTTATCAAACATGTTGAGGGATGTAGTTTCCAAAACAAAAATCTAGCATCAATTCACTATTCCCCCGCAACCACATATTCAAACCACCATTATAACATGAAAACATAAGAAAAACATGGGAAAACATTATCTAACCAAGAACAACCAAAACCCCCAACATATATTTCAAAACCAAATCAATACCACAATATTACCATAAAAACCATTCATTAAAATATATTTTTAGTTGAACTAAGGATAAGGGAGGAGTAACATGCCTTAGACACCAAGGAAGACGGAGAGAAACCACCTTTGAGAGCCTTAATTGGTCACCTTGAAGAAACCATAGCCTTTTCTTGAACTAAGAGCTTGAGAGAGATTTAAGAGTGTTTAGAGAGTGTTTGATTGAAAATAATAGGTTAAGGAAGCCTCCAAAAGTGTTTTATGTCGTGGGGTCAAAAGGGGTTAATTAAGAGGGGAAATATCCAGAATACCCACAACTTAATTTGTAAAAATCCTGCAGGTGGGTATGATTGGACCCCTTAACTCGTAACCACATCATACGAGTGGTATCCTCAAGTCGTTGATTGCTCAGAAAGTTGGACACCTCATTTTGTCCAACATACGACTTCTTTGCTCAACTCGTATCATTACCATATGACTAGTACTATTCCAGTCGTACCCTAGGCAGAACATTAAAGGCTAGACACTGGACAACATTTGATTTGGACCTTACCTCTAGTCACTTGAACACACGACTCATCACCACCAACCCATAACCACTACAGAAACCAAATCACCAAACACTGGACACCTTATGAGTTAGGTCTCCTGACCCGTACCCACATTGTACGACTAGTATAGTGAGTCATATGATGATTAAAAAGCTCAAGACTCAAGAAATTTGTAAGGGCCAAAACCCAGGGTGTGTCAATTCTTCCTTACTTTGATTATTCATTCTCGAATTATGGAATAAGGTAGTACAAGCATAATTTACACCCCAACACCTCTACTCTGACCTTTAACTAAGTTAAAAAACAAAGATGTAAGGAAATCAATCTTTTTTTAACTAAGTTAGAAAATAAAGATATTTTGAAGAACATATACCTTCCGCATGAATTTTTAGAGCAGAAAACAGGAATGGATACTTGGAATTCATGTCCTCTTTAGCTTCCCAAGTAGCCTTTTCAACCTTGTGGTTCCTCCATAGAACCTTTACCCAGGATATGTCCTTGGTCCGCAATCGATAAACCTACTGATCCAAGATTTCCACTGGGACCTCCTCATAAGATAAGGAGTCTGAAATACCAATGTCCTTGATAGGCACAACTTTCAACAAATCACCCATACACTTGCTCAATATAGAAACATGGAACACCAGGTGAACGAAGCTCAAACTAGAAGGCAACTCCAACTCATACACAACATTGCCAACCCTACTCAAAACCAAGTACAGACCAACATACCGGGGACTAAGCTTCCCCTTCTTCCCAAACCGTATCACTCCTTTCATGGAAAACACCTTTAAAAATACCCTATCACCAACTTCAAACTCTAACTTCCTTTGCCTCACATCCACATAGGATTTTTGGCAACTTTGTGCAACCTAAGTCTATCTCGAATTACCTTCACCTTCAACATGGCTTGGTGAATCAAATTTGAGCCAAACATCTCCGCCTCACCAACCTTGAACCACCCAATAGGAGACCTACACCTCCTACCATACAAAACTTCAAATGAAGCCATCCAAATTCTAGAGTGGTAGCTATTATTATAGGAAAACTCTATAAGAGGTAAATGCTCAACCCAACTACCACCATAGTCAATCACACAAGCCTAAAGCATATCCTCTAACGTTAGAATAGTTCTTCCTGCTTGCCCATCCGACTATGAGTGAAAAAAAGTACTAAGACTCATCTTGGTCCTAAAATCTTTCTGAAATGACCGCCAAAAGTGAGATGAAAACTGTATATGACGATTCGAGATGATAGAAACTTGTATCCCATGCAACTTTATTATCTCATGGAGATATAAACTTGCATAATCCTCAGTCAAGAAGTTAGTTCTTACTGGAAAAAAGTGAGCCGATTTTGTCATCCTATCCATGATGACCCAAATCGAATAAATTGGTTCCGAGATCGAGGAAGACCAGTAACAAAATCCATATTGGTCACTTCCCATTTCCACACTGGCAACTCAATTTCTTGATGCAATCCTCCGAGCCTCATGTGCTCAACTTTCACTTGTTAGCACACCATGTACTTTACCATAAAACTAGCCACATTCTATTTCATATTGTTCCACCAATACATCTCCTTAAGGTTATGATATATTTTTGTCGAACCAGGATGAACAACATAACATGACTCATGCGCCTCAGCCAAGATCCTTTCTCGCAAACCATCGACGTCGGAAACACATAATCTTCCTTGGTACTGCAAAGTACCATCGCCACCAATCTCAAAGGCTATCACCTTCTACCCTCCAACATCATCCTTGATCCTCATCAACACAAGATCTAACATGTGTTTATCTTTAATCTCAGCAACGAGAGATGACTGCATCACTTTTTGAATGAACACACCACCATCCTCAGAGTCCAAGAGACGAACTCCAAGGTTAGACAAACAATGAATATCCTTTACAAACTCTCGCTTCTCTTTATCCACATGAGATAGACTCACCATGGATAACTTACTAAGAGCAGTAACAACCATATTAGCTTTACCTGGATGGTAGTGAAGACTCATACAATAATCCTTGAGAAGCTCGAGCTATCTCCTTTATCTGAGGTTAAGATATTTCTGAGTAAACACATATTGCAGGATCTTATGATCTGAAAAGATATCCATATGTAATCCATACAAATAGAGATGCCAGATTTTCAACACGAACACCACAACTAACAATTCCAAATCCTAAGTTGGATAATTCCTTTTATGCATCTTCAACTGTCTAAAGGCATATGCTATCACTCTACCATGCTGCATCAAAATATAGCCAAGCCCCATACACGCATCATATTATACCACAAACCCATCAGCGCCTTTAGGCAAAGTCAAAACCGAAGCCGAAGTTAGTTTATCCTTCCTATTCTTGAAACTACCCTCACAAACATCAAACCATAAGAACTTTACCTTCTTCTGAGTTAATTTAGTCAATGGTGCAGCTATAGAGGAAAAACTCTCCATAAACCTCCTATAGTATCCAGCTAAACCCAAGAAGCTCTGAATATTGATTGGAGTTATGGGTGTAGGCTACTTGTTAACCACTACATCCTTCTGCGGATATACCATGATCCCTTTACTAGAAATTATATGCCCCAGAAAAGTGACAATATTCGACCAGAATTCATATTTCAAAAATTTAGCATACAACTACTGCTCCCTCAAGGTATACAACACCACATGGAGGTGATCGACATAATCCAGTTTGCTCTTAGCGTACACCAGAATATCATCTATGAAAACAATGACGAATAAGTCCATAAACTAATGAAAAAATCTATTCATCAAATCCATAAATATCATCGGGGCATTGGTCAACCCAAAAGACATAACCAAAAACTCAAAATGCCCATACCGAGTACGGAAGGCAGTCTTAGAGATGTCTACCTCCCTAATCTTTAACTGATGATACCCGAATCAAAAATCAATCTTCGAGAAAAACTTAGCATCCTGCAACTGATCAAACAAATAATCTACCCTTGGAAGAGGGTACTTATTCTTTATCGTTACCTTATTCAACTGCCGATAATCAATGCACATACGAAGGGAATCATCCTTCTTACACACGAACAACACCGGTGGACCCCACAGAGACACACTAGAATAGATAAAAACCCTTATCTAAAAGATCCTTTAACTGCTCCTTAAGCTCCTTCAACTCAGTCGAAGCCATTATACATGGAGAAATAAAAATTAGATGAGTGTCCAGAATAAGATCAATCCCAAACTCAATCTCCCTATTTAGATGAACACCAAGAAGGTCATAAGGGAAGACCTTAGGAAGTTCATTCACCATTGGGACGGAATACAAAGAAGGATCCTCCGAGTTAGAATTTTTAACCAGGCTAGATGATAGGGACACCCCTTGGAGATTAACCTCCGAGCTCTAAGATATGATATGAACCTCCCCTTAGGAGCTAGGGAACCACCCTCCCGCTCAATAATTGGCTCATTAAGGAATTTAAAAACAATGTTACGAGTTTGATAGTCTAGAGAAGCGTAGCATAAGTGCAACCAATCCATCCCCAATATGATATCACAATCCACCATATCTAATTCAAACAGATCCATAACTGTTTCTTTACTACTAGCAGATACCACAGATCCCCTATAGACTCTTCTAGTAATCACAGAGTCACCTACCAGGGTAGAAATAGAAAAAGGGTCTGAAACACACTCGGGGCCAAAACCAAAATACATAACCATAAATAGGATCTTATAAGATATAGTGGATCCCGGATCAAGTAAATTATACATATAATAAGAAAAGAGTTTCAACATACCATTCATGACATTAGGTTATGCTTCAGACTCCTGATGAGTTGTGAGAGTATAAATATGGTTCTGACCAGTGTCGGAGCCATATGGTGCACCCTTTGGTGCTGGAGCTGAAGAAGAGGAAACTAAAACCTTGTTTACCTCCGAAGCAACTTACCAATAGGAAAGTTTCTAAGAATGTACCTTAGCTAACTATAGTTAAAGAACTTGTCCCCTCCCTTATCATAGAAACCCAAATGCAAGCAACCACAAAATCTGTAAGGAGGATATGATGGAGCTGACTGAGCCCTACTATCCTGAGATTGGGCATCCTGTGCCCTAAAGTTATCTCCACCATGGGAGCGCTTATCACCCAATGGCTTTGGGTAGGAAGCACTAGCCGTTGCGTACTACCTAGAATGACCCACTTCTTCTTGGGCCATTTTCCACCATCCCTGACACTTTGCTATTCGCCACCACCCTGCTTAGAAAATCTAAATTTCTTTTCCTACCGCTCTACTATCTCAGCCTGCTTTCTCTTCTCTTTTTCTACCTGCTGTATGTATACCATCAACCTGGAGATATCCATGTCTGTGTTTAACAAGGAAGCCTTACTCTTTAATATCAATTCCCAGGACAAGCCAAAAAGTGAACTTTCTTATTCTAGCCCTCATTCTAGAAACCAGCTTCAGAGCATATCGTGATAACTAGTGAAACTTCAAGGCATATTCCTTAACTGACATCTTACCTAGCTTCAGATTAATAAACTCTTTTGCCTTTGCTTCCTTCAAATCCTGAGGAAAGTAGTGATCCAGAAAAGTATTAGAAAAATCTTTTCCCAGAGATGACTCAACATTGTTACCCCTTGCTTGATCCCATTCCTCGTACCACTAGTACGCCCTATCTTTCAGCTAGTAGGCGGCAAACTCCATGCCTTCCACATTAGTGGTATGCATAACACGTAAAATATTCTCCATCTCATTCAGAAAACCTTGAGGATCCCTCTCAACCTAATGAAACATAAAGGTCGGAGTATTCAGCCTTATAAATTGGCCAACCCTTGTGGCCTCAGAAAATAGAGCAATAGAAAAACCATGATCAGATGGAGAAGCTACCAACTGTGCCAACATGTGAATAGACTGACAAAACTTGGCATTCGCCACTTCATCCTGAGGAGCTCGGGAAGGACTAGAGGGAACTAGTGGAACTCCAAGATAGCAACCAAGAACTGGAACCCTAGACCAAGTTTGGATACCATAAGTAGAATGGGTCCCATCAAAATTGTCCTCAATTGGGATAGAGGAGTTTTTGTGAGTTTTAAATCGGCGAGGAGGAATGATTTGAAAAGTGAACAAATAGGAATTAGAGGTAAATTCAAGACGTTAGACTCTACAACTCCAAATTAGTACACAAGAAAAGAAATATTCCTAAATCCCTTGTAGACTTTCCCTTATGAGTGTGCCGTGCTGCATACTTTTAAAAG
The DNA here is from genome assembly GCF_002878395.1 of Capsicum annuum. Lineage (NCBI taxonomy): Eukaryota > Viridiplantae > Streptophyta > Magnoliopsida > Solanales > Solanaceae > Capsicum > Capsicum annuum. The sequence continues at coordinate 26,673,740 of NC_061118.1, read as the reverse complement.
AGACTACTCAACATGGCTTTGTGGACTCCCAATTGACCATAAACTTAGGGCTCTAATTCCAATATGACACGACCCGAACTAGGGGTTAGTTGTAACAGGTACCTTAAGTCCAATCGGGAGCGGAGACCACCCCTAATACCTAACCATAACCATCTTGAAACTGTCGGATAAATTTTGAACATATAACAAGATAGAATAATAATAAATCAAAGTCATTAATAAAATGCATAGCAATAACCAACCAAACATCCAACTAAATATCCACCCGATGTCAACCCCAAAGCCAATACCAATACCAAAGCTGATATTAATACTGATACCGCCCTTGCCTATACTAGCCATACAAAGCCTCTAACCGTAAACAAGGAACATCCGGTCAGGACATGCCCCCGACCATAGCCAAAACCAAAGTCTAAGAAACATAAACAATGTAAAGAAGTTCATAGCATGAAATAGAGTCTTCCGGAGTATGGAAGCTCACCACTTTAGTCTGACTCAGAACTATCCCTAAATCCAAGTCATTGAGTAGGAGTAGTAGTATGGCTGGTTGCTACATTGTGTGGGGATACAACACTGGAAGACGGTTAGCATAATAAACTCTAGCATGTACTCAGGAATAAGGATTAAATATTGCCATTATTTAAAACCAAAGTAAATAACCATATGTAAACACATACATATATAAATATATACCATACCGGGAAAGAGGGCTGAGTTTAGCATGTATTTAAAACTTTAACCTGGGTTGTGCAGCTTGATCGTCCTAAAACCATCCACGGGCTATATGGGTCCAGTGTTACCCCCTAAAAGAGCCCTAGTTTATGTATCCGTATGAATCAAAGATATCATAGGGACGGGGATTCCCATTTACCCTTCGCCATCCATGATTCATATATAAAAGTTTAAACTTAGGGGATTCCCTTTTACCCCTTAAGTATATGGTCGCCATGACCAACCCTTATGTCGACAAACATGAGTTTCCAGTTTCTGTACCATTAGACTCACTCCTTCATGGTTAGCTATCACAACACGCCATTATTGCCTAATTAAAACCTATAACACATAATCAAACCACCAATTCTAAAATTTAATTACCAAGGCATTATGAAGTGATATCATCATACCGACTATAGCTTGCAAGCAATATCATTAGCCAACACTTAGGGTATTTTCATGTACCCCACATGATTTTCGACTAAGCAAAATCATTTAAAACCAATCAAACTAATTTAAGTTCCATTACCATACTATGTAATGCAAAGATTTCAATAAAAATCAAACTATGTGACAAAATCATTCTCATTGGCATTTTATCAAACATATTGAGGTAATGTAATTTCCAATACCAAAATCAAGCATCAATTGACCAGTCCCATGCAACCACATGTTCAAACCACCATTATAACATCAAAAACATAAGAAAAACATGGGAAAATATTATCCAACAAAAAACAACCAAAACCCCCGACATACATTTCAAAACCAAATCAATACCACAATATTACCATGAAAACCATTCATTAAAACATGCTTTTAGTTGAACTAAGATTGAGGGAGGAGTAACATGCCTTAGACACCAAGGAAGACAGAGAGAAACCACCCTTGAGAGCCTTAATCGGTTACCTTAGAGAAACCCTAGCCTTTTTTTGAACCAAGAGCTTAAGAGAGATTTAAGAGTGTTTGATTAAAAATAATAGGTTAAGGAAGCCTTCAAAGATGTTTTATGTCATGGGGTCAAAAGGGAAAATGTCCAAAATACCCCCAACTTAAACTATAAAAATCCCGTAGATGGGTACGATTAGGCCCCGTTAACTCATAACCAAATCATACGAGTGCTACCCTCAAGTTGTCACTTGATCAGAAAGTTGGACCCCACATTATGTCCAACATACGACTCCCTTGATCAACTCATATCATTACCATAGGACCAGTACCATTCCAGTTATACCCTTGATAGAATATTAATGTCTAAACGCCAAACAATATTAGATTTAGACCCTATCTCTCATTACTTGTACATGCACCTCATCACCACCAACCCATAACCACCACTGAAACCCAACCACCAAACACCGAACACCTTATGAATTGGGTTACCTGACCTTTACCCATACCATACGACTAATATGGTGAGTCGTATGATAATTTAAAAGCTCAAGACTCGATAAATTTACACGGTCCAGGACCTAGGGTGTTTCACTCCTCTACCTCTTCTTCAAAGATTAATGAAGTAAGACAAAGAGGGGAAATATCAAAAGTTTATTTCTATGTTAAAAGAGTTATCCATGAATATCCCTCTTGTGGAAGCGATATAGTGGATACCAGGTTATATATACAAAGTCTATATAAGGTTTGGTGGCAAAAAAGAGGATGGTGAGTTTGGAGATTGTTGATAGTACACCACTATCACTCCATTACCTCTTGATATTTAGTTGAAAAGAAAAAAGATAAGGGAGAGTTCACCATTCCTTGTACTATTAGGTCTTCAAATTTTACACGGGCCTTATGTGAATTGGGAGCTAGTTTAACTTTATGCCGCTTGTCTTCTGTAAAAAATTTGGTTTAGGGATGCCTAAACTAACCTCTATAAGACTTTAAAAGGCAGATCGTATGATAAATAAGCCTATCGATATCTTTTGTGATATGTTTTGAAGGCAACATCTTTCATATTTCTAGATAATTTTGTGATTCTTAATTGTGAGGTTGAATTTAAGTTCCCTATCATATTAGAAAGGCCTTTTATAGCCACGGGTTGGGCATTAGTTGACATGGAGATGCGACAAATAAAGTTCAGACCTAATAATTAGCAAGTTACCTTTAATGTATGTCAATCAATGGAGTATCCAAAGTATATTTGCATGGTTTTTGGATATATAATATAGATGAAGATGCATTAGTTGCACCTGTTAGGGAGAGGCTTTGTGTTGAGGCAATTGGAACTATGATAATGAATTTTGATAATGATGGTATTGATAGGTATGTTGAGATGGTAAATGAACTTATTGGTAGGTGTTCATACACTTATAGGTAAGGTTTACAGGTATGGTTTATCCAATTGTCCACATTAAATGAGTGAGCCCACTTTAGAGTCTACCAAAGAAGGGTGGAATCACTATGGTTTTCAATGAGAAAAATGAGTTAGTTTCTATGAGATAACTCCCTAGATGGCGAGGATGCTAAATATATAGACCTAGAAGGACCACTTTCCTATGTCATTCATGGATCATATATTATACCATATTGTGGGTAGATGATGGTATTATTTTTGTGATTCCTTTGGGATATAATCATATTTATATTGCTGTAGAGGACCAAGAGAATGCCACTTTTACTTGCCCCTATGCAGCGTCAACATTTAAGAGGATTCGATTTGTTTTTTGTAATGCTTCCGCAACCTTTTAGCATTGTATGATGTCCATTTTCTTTGACATAGTGGAAGACACTATTGAGATTTTTCGGATGATTTTTCAGTTATAGGTTACTCATTTGATGATTGCTTGATTCATTTGTCCAATGCCTTGCAAAGATGTGCAGAGTGCAATTTGATTTATAATTGGGAGAAGTGCCCCTTAATGGTCATGAAAGGAATGGTGCTCGAGCAAAAAATTTCTAAAAAAGGGTAAAATTTAAAAGGCTAAGATTAATATAATTGAAAAATTGCCTCAACCAATTTTTGTGAAGGGTGTTCTAAGTTTCTGAGGTCATGCTTGTTTCCACAGGCAATTCATCAAGGATTTCTCTAAAATTGCAGATTCATTGTGCAAATTATTAGAGAAGGAAGTGAAATTTGTATTTTATAATTCTTGTCTTAACATTTTTCAGTGCCTGATATCCATTACATGTTGCATTCTTTGACCATTGGTTGTTTGGATTTTGTATTACTCCTCTCCTTTGGACCATTTTTCTTCTATCTCTCTTCCTAGACCCCCTGATATTTTATTAAATAATCTAGCTCCTAGAGTCTGATCAAACGAGTTCCCACTAATTGTACAATAACAAAAGTAGTCATTTAGAAATCCCGAAGGATTATCAGATCATCAACCCAAGGAAAAAGCACACTCCACAATAATAATAAAAATAATATTATAATATCACCAATATTAGAACTTAATAAAAATCTAGAAAAAGCAATCAAAGAAAAAGTTTAGCTAGAACAACAAGCTAAAAAAGAGAAAGCTTAGATCGAACAATAAGCTAGTATAGATGAATTAATAGAACAACTAAAGAAAGTAAAATTAACTTCTCAAAAGGAGAAAGAAAAGCTAAACTCTACTAAAAAATCATGGACCTTTTGTCAGCATCCCCAAGTAGACCAAGATCAGGTTTTACCCAAAACAGTTTAACAAATAATGTGCTATCTAAAATAATAGACAGACCAAAAATGACTTAAAGACAACAACTAGAAGAAATTTTAGATGAATATAAAGATATACAACTTTTTCAATAAAACAAATTAAAATTAATAAGTGCTAAGACACTATATAATGAAGGAATGTTTTCAATGAAACAATTATATCAACCTTAAAGAGAAGAACAATTATGCGTAATTGGTAAAGAAAGCGCTAGTATAAATCTAATAAGTTCAGAATATTTAAGACAAATTGCCAAGTCAAAAACGAGCCTCATGAACATGGGACTCACAGTAGTTGGCCTAAAAGGACTAACCAGAAAAAATCTAGGAACCAAAGTATTAGTTACAATCCATGGTAATAGATGGTCTGACTCAAAAAGATCTATAATTGGAATAACAGAATTATACATGTCAACAAATGGAGGACTTTTTTATTGTAGTCCAGACTATATGATAAATTCTCTAGAAATTGGAAAATATATAAAAATAGCTATCCAGACTAAAGAATATAAAGAAATGAATAATGAAAATAATTTACTAATATGTGTAGGATTTATAGGAAAACTCGGCACTAATAGTAGTACAAAATTTAGACTAAGAATAGATGATGTAGAAAGTTTAATGGAAAATAAAGGTATTAACTTAATGAAACCCCTAAAGAAAAATTCAGAAGACTATGTAGGACTAGAATGGAACTTAGAAAAATTTACTAGAAAGAAATACTAAAGCCAACCGATCATTTAATGTATATAAACACTAAAGGAGAAACTTAAGTAAAATTCAAAGACTACCAATATACAAATGAAAAAGTAACTAATAAAGAAATTGAAGCATGTGAAAATACTAATTTTATGGAAGGCTTTGAAGTGAATAAATCTATAATAAAAGTAGAAGCCCTTTACGAAATAAATAATGACAGATAGTTCAAATGTATAGGCTGTAAAATGGGAAATCTTAATCTCGCTAAAGCTAAAGAACATTTTATAAATTATGAGCTAAGAACAGATAATTATGGTTATACACATAAAAAGGAACGAAAAGGCGAAGACTCGGAATCGATTTATAACATAGATAAAAGTATAAAAGAATTTATGAAAAGTGCAGCAAGTACTGCAAGCCATTTCCAGAGAACAACCAGAATGCAAAGAGTAAATATAACAACAGGAATAATAAAAAGGAAACCTGCTTTAACCCTGCTTTTATTACTCATACCTATTTCTCTGCTTTAATTACTTATTTCTGCTTTAAAACGTATGGTGTCCGATTATATTTCTAGAATTCAGAAAAGAAAGCCTAGACCCTACGAAAAGGAGATAATATCAGATTCAGAGTATTATTGGGATATTCGTATATTATTAAATGACTATAAAAAACTATATAAGATTTTGGTAGAACAAAGACAGTTATACTCTCAACTTCTTAAACTTTCACCGGAACTGAGCGGACAAATCCATCAAGAAATAGAAAGAATAGATACTAGATTACTAGAATTACAAGTGCAAATAGAATATTATAGACACAAATTGAAAACCAAAGAAAGTTGGAAGATGATAAACGATATTTATCTAGCTTAATGAGAACACCTCATAGAAATACAAAATCGTTAGAAGAAATCGAGAATAACCTGTATAGTTTATACTTAGAATATAAAAGACTAAATAGTACAAAAGAAGATCTGAGATGACTAGATAATCTAATCACCATAATATCTGGTTTAGAGTACGAATTGATAAAGCGCTTTAAGTTTAGAAACAATATTAAATGAAAAGGTGTCCATTTGCTAGAAATATAAGAATAAGATATTGGTATTTAAACAAAGAAATAATACAAAGAGCAGAAAAAATAAAAGAAGAATTAATCTTAACTAATTATTTAAAAGTATTAACAACTCTAGAATTGAAATTTTTAAAAGAATATATAAGTACTTTAACATAGGAATTAGAAGGTATTAGAAATGATATAGAACGTTATAATAGAATAATAAAACATTGTAGAGAACAGTGTAAAATAGTCGTTTCTTTAGGATAAATCACGGTGTATGAAAACACATCCGTTTGCTAGACAAGTTCAAAGACCATACAATTACTTATATAAAAACTTAAACGATTTTAATAGAATTCTAAAAAAGGAACAAAATTTAATAGAAGAAATAAGAGTAGTAGAATCAATAGATTTGCCAGAAGCAATTATATCTTCAGACTGCGAAAAACTTTTAGGCTGTGTAGACCACTTAATCCTGCTAAAAAATAACTTAGAACAAATTGGATACTGTATAGAATATTGGAATATTAGAATAAAATCAATTAGAGAAGAATGCAATAGAGAGACTTTTTGGCTAGGATAAGAACATTACAATAGATTCCTTAAAGAAAATAGAATATCTAGATTTGCAATTAAAAGCAAAAAAGAGACACAGGCAAATAAAAATTGATTCATTAATTAAATATAATTTCGATAACGAAGAACATATTTTACACGGAGAAGATTCGCAACTAAATATTATTACAGATCTCATATTAAATTTAGGAGAAGCAGTACAAAGAAAAGACAGTAAAATACTAAAGACTTTAGAAGTATTGAAAAACTTGCAAATTAAACAAAAGAAACTGTTAGATAAAATAGAAAAGAACTTTGATTTCCTAAAAAATCAACAAATAGAACTAGAAAGAAAAATTAAATTAATAACAAATAAGGATATAAATTTTTTTAGTATAAATAATATTAGAGAAAGAATTAAAAGAAATACTTAAAGAAATTAGCCAACTAAAATAAATAACCCTCTCATGAATAACATCCCTATAAATGATCAACTCTACTTAGCAATATTACAGAAAGTGGCACAAATTCAACCAAATCCCGAAGGATTATCAGATCATCAACCCAAGGGAAAAACAGAGTCCACAATAATAAAACAAAATAATATTATAATATTACTACTATTATAACTTAATAAAAATCTAGAAAAAGCAATCGAAGAAAAAGCTTAGCTAGAACAACAAGCTAAAAAAGAGAAAGCTCAGATTTAGCAACAAGCTAGTATAGAAGAATTAATAGAACAACTAAAGAAAGTAGAATTAACTCCTCAAAAAGAGAAAGAAAAGCTAAACTCTACTAAAAAATCATGGACCTTTTTCCAGTATCCCCAATTATACCAAGATCTGGTTTTACCCAACAAAATATAGATAAAGGTATACAACTTTTTCAACAAAATAAATTAAAATTAATAAGTGCTAAGACACTATATAATGAAGGAATGTTTTCAATGAAACAATTATATCAACCTTAAAGAGAAGAACAATTATGCGTAATTGGTAAAGAAAGCGCTAGTATAAATCTAATAAGTTCAGAATATTTAAGACAAATTGCCAAGTCAAACACGAGTCTCATGCACATGGGACTCACAGTAGTTGGCCTAAAAGGACTAACCAGAAAAAATCTAGGAACCCAAGTATTAGTTACAATCTATGGTAATAGATGGTCTAACTCAAAAAGATCTATAATTGGAATAACAGAATTATACATGTCAACAAATGAAGGACTTTTTTATTGTAGTCCAGACTATATGATAAATTCTCTAGAAATTGGAAAATATATAAAGATAGCTATCCAGACTAAAGAATATGAAGAAATGAATAATGAAAATAATTTACTAATATGTGTAGGATTTATAGAAAAACTTGCCACTAATACTAGTACAAAATTTAGACTAAGAATAGATGATGTAGTAAGTTTAATGGGAAATAAAGTTATTAAATTCATGAAACCCCTAAAGATAAATTCAGAAGAATATGCATGACTAGAATGGAACTTAGAAAAATTTAGTAAGAAAGAAATACTAAAGCCAACCGATCATTTAATGTATATAAACACTAAAGGAGAAACTTCAGCAAGATTCACAGACTACCAATATACAAATGAAAAAGAAACTGATAAAGAAATTGAAGAATGTGAAAATACTAATTTTATGAATATAGAAATATTAGAAGAAGGCTTTGAAGTGAATTAAGCTATAATAAAAGCAGAAGCCCTATACGAAATAAATAACGATAGAAAGTTATAATGTATAGGCTGTAAAGATAAAGAACATTTTGTAAATTATGAGTGAAGAACAGATAATTATGGTTATATACATAAAAAGAAACGAAAAGGCGAAGACTCAGAATTGATTTATAGTATAGACAAAAGTATAAAAGAATTTATGGAAAGTGCGGCAAGTACTGCAAGGCCTTTCCAGAGAACAATCGGAATGCAAAGAGTAAATATAAAAACAAAAAATTTACCAAGATATAGGGTATTTAGAATAAGCCCAGACACTCAAGTTGAACAAGAAATAAAAGCTAAAGGGAAAAGAATGCCAATAGAAGAACCTATTAGATTACAAAAAGATGGTAATTAAGGAAAAATTCTAAATCACCAGCTCATGTTCCTCATGCATGGAATAATGTAGTAGACATATGAAAAAAATGTAGTCTTAGCAGACTACATACAACATATATAGGGGAATCAAGAACCAGATGCAGAAATTATGTATAGATTTTTAGAAACATTTCTAGGAAAAAGTACTAAAGTACTTTGGGAAGCATATAAGATATTATTCCCACAAGATTTTCAGGAATTAATAGAACTAGGTTCAAATTCATACAATTTTGTAAACAAAGTACATACTCTACTAACAGGAGAAGATCCCAATAACGGATTAGTAGTATTGTAGCAAAAAGCCCTAATAAATTTAGAACAACTAAGTATTAATAATTGGTCAAGGATTAAAGAATTTCTAAATGTCTACTTTTATTATTGTACAATTAGTGGGAACTCGTTTGATCAGACTTTAAGAGCTAGATTATTTAATAAATTACCAGGGGCTCTAGGGAGAGAGATAGAAAAAATGGTCCAAAAGAGAAGGAGTAATACAAAACCCAAACAACCAATGGTCAATAGGACAAAGAATACAACATGTAATAGATATATCAGAAGAAAAATGTACAAATATTCAGATACAAAAATAATTAAAAAGAAGTGATATAGATTTTTGGAAAAACATATATACCACACAAAATTATGACCAAGACTATAAAAAGAAAACATATATAAAGGCATATAAAAAAGACTATCGCCCTAGGATGAAATATTACTTAAGGAGATCAAACACAAGAAAGCCATACCTAGATAAGAATAAACATGTAAGAAAATATAACAACATTAGAACCTACAAAAATAAATTAGAATATTTTACCTGCGGGAGTATGGAGCACTTAACAAATACTTGTCCAAAAAGAAATAGTAGTAGATCTAGAAATGCATAATTAATAGAAGATGTAAATGAAAATTTGATAAATGTAGATGAATATATGTCAGATAATGAAAGTATATACTCCATCAGGAGTATGAAAATTTTTGAAGAAGAAAAAAATAAATCTGATTCTTCTGATTCTGGAGAAGAGGAATTTATAAATGAGATAGGATTAGAAGAGACGAACTTAGACTATCATGATTTAGTAAATTTGATAGAAGAATGTGAACATAAATTTAAAGAAGGAAAAGGATTAGATAGTAACCAGTGTTGTTTCTGTAAATGGTTTTCAAGTAAAAAAAAAGGGCAATTTAAATAGCATAGACACAAAAATACTAGCAGTAATTTACGGTTTAAATAGTTTTAAACTTCATATATTAAACAAGCCTGAAATATTAGTAAGAGCAGGCTGAGAGGCTATAGTAAAATTCTATCAGAAAATAAAAGAAAAGAATAGTATTAAAAGGAGGTGGTTAAATTTTCTAGATGCCACTTCCATTTTGTAATACCCGGTACTTTTCCCAGCTTAAATTCGTTCTTAGAAAGTTAAGGGATAGCTTCCAAAATTAATAATATTTATTCTATGTATAATTTTCAATATTTTGACTTTTCATCATGTGGAAAATTTAATAATCTTTCTATCGATACCAAATTTTTCAAATTCCGACACTCGGTGAAGGAGTTATGACGTTTTTATGATGACAGTGTCCCGCCTGAGCAACCACCGCATCGCGGTGAAGGACAATTTCATAATTGTCAATTCCAGTGTACCTCCGCGATGCACCAATATAGCGGAGAGGTCCAAATTCCCAATTGTCAATTTCCAGCAAGCTTATGCGAGAGTGGCGTATCGCGCCAATGGGCAAAATAGCAAAACTATACGGAACCGCGATGGTGGCACATCGTGTTGCATTCCTAGTTCCCATTCATAAATTTCCAATGAGCCACCGCGATAGTGGCACGTCACGGTGGCATGGTAAATCAAGATTTTTGTTCTTTTTTAGTTCCAATTAGAAATTTAAAGCGGCTCTTTGGTCAATTTCCAAGCCCTCAAATCCATCCAAACACATGATTTAACCCTATTACAAGCCTTTTATGCTTATATTCATCAACATTTTTCTCAACTAAAATCCTAAGCTTCATCATTCAACTTCAAGAATCTCCAATATTCCACCATTCTTTTCCCAAATCAATTCAAGATTCAAAGTTTTCAATTAAAGAACACCAAGAATTATTATTCAACAACACATATAGGATCTCAAAAGAAAGCTTGTTCATCTAGTTCATTATCCAAGGTATGTGGGGTTTGAACAAGGAAAAACCTTTCATCCTTGTGCCCAAAAACTTACTTTAAATTATAAATTTCTAAGGTTTGTGTGATTTCCTATGAAATTTAAGTTAGGATTTATACTCAATGTTGCTAGTTGCATAATTTTGAGATTTTCAGTGGTTTGGATATTGAATTACATGTCTACTTTTGAAAAATTAACGTGTATGATCATATTTTCCAGATTTTAAGTTGAATTATGAATACTTGTATTATCAAGCATGAACCTTATGGTGTTTGACATGAAATTAAAGCATGGGTCATTAAAGCAAAGAGAAGTATAGTTTGTTTTTATTATAAACCCTTATGCTAATTTAAGGTGGATTTCCTAAAAGTTCTGAGCAATTAGTATGGGAGTAGTATTTAGCACCGAGTTGGGTATGATTCCAAGGTCTCATGCCCCATAACTATGAGCCACCATAGGTTTTAAAAGCCCATAGTGGGCTAAGATAGTGATCACTTAAGTTATGGTTCTATTCCGATGGCAGGGATAGAACAACTCTCCCCAACGTGGGTAAGATATTGGACTCTATATCAGCTCATATAGTTTTATCGGTTAGAAGAACCTCCTAAAAGATCCCTACTGTTAAAACAGTCTATTGTCTTAAAGCCTTAAGATAAAAACATATATTTTGAAAACTGTGGTTTTAAGATTCTTAAAGTCTTAAGATGAGGTATTTTCTTTTCAAAATAGTACGATGTGACTATGTTGGGTGATGTGTGATGGTTTGATGACACTTTTGTTGCTTAAAATTTGAAATTATGCAAGTACTTAGGCCTTTCTTGTTAGATGTGATGTGTTTTTATGTTAGTTTTGTATGAAAAATAGGGTTTGGAGCAGAAAAGGAGAAAAATATGATGAAATATTGTAGAAGTATACTCACCCCCCCCCATAAGTGGGGTCATAAGTAGTACTTACTCCCATTATAAGTGGGGTGTTAAGTAGCAAAAGAAATTTCTAAAAGTTGATTTTGGTTTTGAGACGTAAGAAGGCCTACTTACAGGGTGTATGTGGTACCTATGGGCCTCGTAAGTACCCTTGTAGTAGGTGATTTGAACCTTAGAAGTTCCTCTGATACCTACGAACCCGTCTAGGGTCCGTAGGTAGACTTATAGCCCATAAGTAGGGTCATAGGTAGGTGTCGACTTAGTTTTCCTATTTAGTTTTGGTTAGGATTTTTAGGGTTTTTGATGTAACAATAAATACCCCACTAATTCTTTATTATTGAGTTACATACTTTCACGCACTTTACATACTTAAAACATTATATTGATTTTGAGATACACATTGATCGTGAAATTCTTGTCCTTGACTTTTATGTTTTAAGATTAATTTGAGATTTATTTTTCATTTTAAAATTATTGTGAGATTATTCATATGCTTTCTATTAGAAATTATATGGGTGTTCTTGCAAATATGAGCGGTTAAACCTCTTAACTATGGTTGTGGGAGCCCTGATGGAATAACAAAATAGAAGAAATGGAAAGTCTTTCTTGATCGGTGTTTAATCATATATTGTGGTTCTCTTCATATTGATTACTCTTTAGTGACTCAAGATGTTAATAACCTGCTTGTATTCGATACTAACTCGAGAGAGGTTGAGATTAGGAAATAAATTACAACAGTAATTGGAAGCTACCAACTGTCATCTAATTAACTTGAGATTAAGAGGAGATAATTAATCTGGGATCCAAGACAAGGGTTATTAATTTGACACTCTAAGACCGAGAGGAGATGAGTAAAATTCACCAAAGGGTGTTGAGAGATGGTGGGTTATACATAACTAGTTAGATTCTACATATAAGGCACCGAGATAGTTTGATGAGTATGATAAGTCTGCAGAGTTAGAAAGTCAGGGGGAACACAGTCCTAGTATTGTCTCATATTGATTTCAACTAAAGAGTTCAAGATTTTTTACTATTAATACATTATTACAAAAATTCCCCCATTTACTTTCTGCACTTTCTAGCTACTTCAGAAAGTTCTTGATAGAGATTTATTCTATTCGTTGTGGGTTCGAACCCAACCTTTGTTGGGTTCTTTATTTAACAAGACCCATTTTATACTTTCTTAGAGGTATAATTTAGGCAAATATCAAACTCTGGTGCCATTTTCAGGGAATAAGATTATAGATTGATTGATTAAGGTTGTTAACGTAGTTGTTTTTTGATTTTCTATTGTTCTTAGGGTGTATGTCGATGTATGCCTAGTACTCAGAGTCAAGGCAATACTTTGATCCCACTTTACATTGATATAGAGCGGTTCTTACAAAAGAATCATGAGATGAAAAAGCATGAGCATAGGGTTCAAGATGACCCAAATCTCTTGAATTAGCCATCTCTACATAGTGTTCAAGAAATAGTCACGCAGACCACTGGTCGATTATTAGCTGAAGAGAATGCAATGTTGGCAAATGACCATTGTGGAGGTTAAGCGAAAAGAGCAACATAGGAATAAGAGCGTCAAGCAACACTCGACAGAGACAAAGGGAGAAGAGATACAACTCAACAACCCCCAGCTTATCATTACTTACTAGTTTTTGATAATCCAAAAGAAGACTTGGGGTATGTTGAATCTATTGAGATAGGAGCTATCATTCCTCCTGAGTTTTCAAAAGGGGTGAAGTTAGAAATTATGAGTAAAATGATTCAGTTTCTTAATCTAAAGGGTGTGTTTGCTGGTTTATCAATGGATGACGTAAATATGCACATCATGAAATTCATTGGGATTTGCATTTTGTATAATCACCTAGGCTGAGCCAGGAAGCTTTGAGACTCAATTTGTTTCCATTCTCTCTTATAGGAAAAGCGACAGTATGGTTAGGGAAACTACTTCGTGGGTTCATTACCTCTTGGAATGAGTTGCGGACATAATTCTTGAATAGATTCTTCCCGCCTTCTGGAATGTTACAGTTTCAGAAAGAGGTCTATAATTTTAGGCAATTGCATTAAGAGGCATTGTAACTTAAGGCAAGGGAATTAAGGTCGAAACAATTAGGGTGAAAGATATAGGGATCAAAGCAGAGAGAGATGGCAACTGGAGGAGAAACGATAATTATAAGGAGAAGAGTGGTGTATATGCTCTACCTGGGAATCGTGATGCTGATTCAAGGATGGAAGCACTGTTTGTGAAGATGGTTAAGGGTTAAAAGAGTTGCCTCAAGGATATTAAGCAAAATACTTCAAGATTTATCCAGAAAATAGAAACACATACTACTTTAATAAAGAAACTTGAGCAGCAGTTTGGTTAGATATCAGCTACTTTTAATTAATGTAAATCGGGCACTTTTTCGAGCAAAACCATTCAGAATCTGAAAAATAAGAATAATTGTTTAGCCATTACCACTCAGAGTGGTAAGGCTACCATTGATCTTCATATGTCGGTAGTTGATAAGGTAAGGTATGATATTATTAATCGTGATGATGCAACCAAAGCTAAAATTGAGAAGTTAATGATAAATAGTGAGACGTCATAGAAATTGATTAGGTGTTGAAAAATGAGTTGATATTGATAAAGAAAAGGGAAAGAAGGTCGGACCAGTTTTGAAGACCATTCCATGACCTCCCCCTTTTTTCCTTAAAAGTTAAAACAAAAAGGGAAGAAAGAAAGTATAAGAAATTTATCGTTATGCTTAAGGAGATGAGTGTGAACATCCCTTTTCTTAAAGCTCTTGAGAAAATGCCTGGCTATGCAAAATTTATGAATAATTTGGTATCAAAAAAGCTAACTGCCAGTCATGAGGATGCAAGATATTTTATCATTGTAGTGTAATTACATTTCTATCTCTTATGCAAAAGAAAGATAATCCTGAAGCTTTTACTATTCCTTGTACTATTGAGACATCTAGATTTTTTGGGGCTCTGTGTTATTTGGGTACAAGCATTAACTTGATGTCACTGGAAGTGTTTAAACAATAGGTATTGAGATCTCTCGAACCCATAATAATACGATTACTTGTGGCAGATCATATAATTAAGAAACCCATGGGCATATCATTGGATGTTTTGGTCAAAATGGACAACTTCATCGTTTTGACTGACTTTGTTGTCTTAGATTGTGAGGTTGATTTTAAGATGCCCATAATCTTAGGGAAACCATTCTTAGCCATGGGTAGAGCTTTAATGGATATAAAAAGTGGTGAGCTTAGGTTCAGGTTGAATAATGAGGAAGTCACATTTAATGTACGCAGAGCAATGAAGTAGCTAACTGATATAAGGGTGGTTTTGGTGATAAATAGTGTTGATGACCTTGAGGATAACCCTATGTCTATCATGATAAAGTTTGAGTAATCAAGGTCCCCACGTCATGTCGCGACGTTAAATTAGTCGATGCTTAGGAGGCAACCCAAGATGTTTTATCATTTTTGCATTTTTGTGATAATGTGTGTTATTTTTTATTGATATTAGATCTACGCACCCAAGGTGCCACAGGTATATTCCTAACTC
Organism: Capsicum annuum; assembly: GCF_002878395.1. NCBI lineage: Eukaryota > Viridiplantae > Streptophyta > Magnoliopsida > Solanales > Solanaceae > Capsicum > Capsicum annuum. The sequence continues at coordinate 26,658,326 of NC_061118.1, read as the reverse complement.
TCTCGTTGTAGTGTCCTGATGCATTAGGGATAATGCATGCTTATTTGAAGGGGGTAGGGATACTTATGGCTCTACATGTCCTCTTGGGGTTTTTATTGTCGTGTCTCCTTTCCCTAGAGTGTGTTCCTAATAGATCTGGAATATTTAGGTTGTATTTGTGTCGTTATACATATTATCTTTTGTTTACGTTTAGTTAGGAGAAAAACAAGGAACCTAAGGTCAGTTGATGTGTTTTGTATGTTCCCAAGTGATTTGAAAAAATTCCTGAGTATTTTGAAAAACTGATACCCCTCCAAAAATTTTCCCTGACTGTGTTCGTAATAGAGCTATCATTTTTAGGTTGTGTTTGTGTCATTATATGTGCAATGTTTTGTTTATATTTAATTAGGAGAAAAATAAGAAATCTGAGGGTAGTTGACATTTTTGTTTGTTCCTAAGTGTTTTGAAAATAATGCCTAAGTATTTTGAAAAAATGATACCCCTCTAAAATTTTTGTGAGCTATGTGATGTAAATATCTGTGTGACTATTGTAAATCTTGTTATGGCATTAGGATTAGGGACAAAATAATCATAGCTTAGCATTGCATAAACCGGATAGGTAGTAGTTGGTGACATAATCATATACCATGTGTGTGTGAGGTACTTACCTAGTTCCCTGTGTATAATTAATCCAAAACTTTCCCGGTTAGTCTTGCCTAGGTTTTAAGATAGTTGGTTAGGACATGATTATATGCCATTTTTTACTTCATCCACTCTTAGCCTAAATAACCGTCTGAATGTGAATAAGTATCCTTTGATCCTTGATTTGAGTCTACATTGACCTATTTCCTTATTTTTCACCTTCTCTATTATTACAATGAACATATTTTAACCCTAGCCCTCCTTAGACATTGTGCACCTCAACTCAGGCAAATCGCCTAAGTTGAGGACGGCTATCATAAGGGTTCATAGTTAAGATTGAGTATGTAGAAGAATGTTTAATGTAAGAGGAAAAAAAGTAAGTTTGGGTGTGGCAGAAAGAAAAAAATTAAAAAATTGAGGAAAAAAATAAATGAAAAGAAAAAAGAAAACCATATCCAATCCAAAAAAAAATCAATAAAGGAGGAAAGAGAGAAATAAAAGCAAAGTGAATGAGAAGTGGAGCCAAAATGTATATGTAGTGTCAAGGAGGGTGATTCACTAGATCCCAAAAATACCATACCTTCTACCAAGCCTACATTACAAGCAGAGTAAAGTCCTATAGTAATCCTAGGCCAACTATTTGAAAACTAAGGTATAGAAAATAAGGGCAACCCTATGGTATTCTGTGAACATTGATTGGAACTTATTTTGTATGCGTGAGTGTCTTGACATAGTCCCTTGCATTGTCATGATGATACTATGACAAGTTGGGAATTTTTTCCTGTCAAGGTATATGGGTTGTGATGCTAATTGCTAAACTGTTCGGGTAGTGTAAATTGCATATAGGCTTGATTATTTGTTACTAATGTAATTCCATTATGTCATACTGATGTTCTACATATATCAATGCAGTGGTTTTGGAAACTGAAAATAAAAGAGGGATAAGAGTTATTAAGCTAAGATTGAGTCAACAGTCATAAGTTCCTTAGGTTTCTTTTTAATTAAGCAGCGTAGTGTCTTTGTTATGTGTTAGTTTTTTGAGGACATGCAAATGTTCTAAGTTGAGAGTGTTGATGTGTCATGGTTTAATGGCACTTTCGATACTTAAAACCATAATTATACAAGTACTTAGGCCCTTTTTTGTTAGTTGTGATGTGTTTATATTGGTTTTGTAGGAAAAAAGCTTTGGCACAGAACAACAGAAAAAAGATGATGAAATATTGCGGAAAGCTACTTACGCCCCTCGTAAGTAGGTAGTAAGTAATAGAAGAAATTTCTAAAATTTGATTTTGGTTCTAAGACTTACGAAGGCCTACTTATGGGGTGTAAGTGGTACCTACAGCCCTTGTAAGTACCCTCATAAGTAGGTGATCAGAAGCCTAGAAGTTCCTCTGAGGCCAGCAAACCCACCAAGGGGTTGTAGGTAGTACTTACGGTCCGTAACTGGGGTTGAAGGTAAGTGGCAACTTAGTCTCCCTATTTTGTTTTGGTTAGGATTTTTAGGGTTTTTGATAAAACTATAATACCACATTGATGTTTTATTATTGGGTTATGCACTTTTAGGCACATTACATACTTACAACATTATATTGATTTTGAGATATACTTTTGATCTTAAAATTCTTGTTCTTGACTATTACGTTTTGAGAATAATTTGAAATTTTGGTATCATTCTTAAGTTCTTGTGATATTATTAATACGCTTTCTATTATGAATTCTATGGGTGTTCTTGCAAACATGAGAGGCTAAATCTCTTAGCCAGGGTTGTGGGAACCCTGATGGAATAACGAAGTATAAGAAGTGCAAAGTCTTTCTTCATCAGTATTTATGCATGTATTGTGGTTTTGATTGAATTGATTGCACTCACAGTGACTACAGATGCTAAGAACCTGACTGTATTTGAAACTAAATTGATAGAGAGGTTGAGATTAGGAAAAGAAGATCACAATAGTAATTTGAATCTACCAACCTTCTTCTAATTAACTTGAGACCGAAAGGAGATAGTTAATCTAAGATCCAGGATAAGGGTTAGTAATCTGACACTCTGAGATTGAAAGGAGATGAGTGAAATTCACTAAAGCATGTCGAGATATAGTTGGTGACACATAACTTGTTAGATTCTGCATACAAGGCACCGAGATAGTTTGACGAGTACGATAAGTCTACTGAGGTAGGAATTTAGGGGGAACATAGTCCTAGTATTCATCTCACATTGATTTCATCCTAAAGTATTCTAGATTTGTTACTACTACTACTTTATTACAAAAATCATCCCATTTACTGCTTGCACTTTCCGACTACATCAGCATGTTCTTGAAAGAGATTCGTCCTATTCCCTGTGGGTTTGACCCCGACCTTTGTTGGGTTCTTTATTTGATAGCGACCGCATTATAATTTCTTAGTGGTGTAACTTGGGTAACATTATTGGGTACTCAGACTTAACCAACAATCTCGTGGGTTGCCTCCCATGAAATGCTTGATTTAACATTGCGTCACGACCTATTACCCTTGATTGCTCAGACTTCATGAAGGCCCAAATCCATACAAGACATAATCTTTTTTGTGTTTCCCATATAGTACTTAACTCGTCCATTCACCTTGAATGGGACATCACCATTTTATTGTATCTCGATGGCACCATGTGGAAATATCCTTACCATAGTGGGGTCCAGACCATCTAGACTTTAACTTGCCAGAAAACAAGCAAAGTCACGAATTATATAGAAATACCAAATCACCAGGATGGGATTCCCCCTATTCAATTTTTCTTTCATGATGCAATTCCATATTTTTATTGTACAAGGCTGAACTCTCATAGGTACAAAGGTAGAACTCATCCATCTCATTAATCTTCTCCAGTCATAAGTTTGCAGTATCACTCCACTCAAAATTTAACTTTTTCAGTGCCTACAATGACTTATGCTCAAGTTCAACTGGCAAGTAGCATGCTTTTCCAAACAAAAGCTGATATAGATATCCACCAATAAGAGTTGTATATGTTGTTTGGTTAGCCCATAATGTATCATCTAGCTTTCGAGACCAATCAGCCCTATTGGCATTCACACTCTTTGCTAAAATAGACTTTATTTCCCAATTGGAGACCTCAATTTGCCAACTAATTTGAGGATGATAAGGTATTTCCACCTTATGTTTCATATTATGTTTATCAATTAAGGCTTTGAAAAGATGATTCCAAAAGTGAGAGACTCCATCACTAATGATTGCTCGGGGTGTACAAAATCTGGAGAAAATATTCTTTAAGAATATTGTGACTCTTACCTTCATTATTTGGAAGAGCAATTGATTCCACCCACTTTCAAACGTAGTCAATAGCCACTACGATAGACTTTATCTCATGTGAACTCACAAATTGGCCCATAAAGGTGATACCCCAAACATCAAATGATTAAAGCTCAAGGATGGCTATCATGGAAAGATCATATTTTCACGAAACATTACCGTGCCTTTGGCATTGGTCACAAGCCCTAGCATAATCAAGTGCATCCTTATAGATAGTACGCAAATAGTAACCACATTTCAAGATTTTGTGTGCAGATTGAGTTTCTCCATGATGACCCCCAACTGGGAACTAATGACGTGCCTCTAAAATACTCATTATTTCAATCTCAAAAATACATATCTAAATTAAACAATCAGCACACACTCAAAAAAAGTATGGCTCATCCCAAAAGAATCACAAACTTAGAACAAGTATGGATCATTCCAAAAGAACTTTCTCACCTCATGCATAAATCACTTGTGCTGCTAAAATGACATATCTTTTGGGATGAGATCACTTGCCAAATAGTTATCGAAATCAACAAACCAAAGGATTAAGTCTTGTGATGCTTCCAAGACTTGGCTCATCTAAAAAGTATCATAAATTTCAAGTTCATCCCCTAGCTTTAGAATTGTTTCCTTCTTTAGGCAGGACAAATGATCAGCAACTTAGTTTATGGTGCCCTTTACACCCTTAACCTCAAAATCAAATTCCGGGAATAGAAGTATCCATCCAATCAATCTTAAATTGGCATATTTCTTTGTCATAAGTAACCTAAGAGATAAATGGTCAGTATGCACAATAACTTTAGTTCCAATCAAGTATAATCAAAATCTTTTGAAAGCAAACACCACTGTAAGCAACTCTTATTCAATCACCATATAGTTTTTTTCTGCAGGATTTTGTGCTTTGCTAGCATAGTAGATGGGATGGAATATTTTTTCTAGACTTTGACCTAGGACTGCTTCTAGTGCAACACCAGTATCATCACACATTACTTCAAACGGTAAGATCCAATCAGAGGACACAATAATGGGAGCTGAAATCAACCTCTCTTTTAAATAATTAATTAAGATTAATTCTATTTCTATTTTTCTGCTCTTTGTATTATTTCTTTGTTTAAATAGCAATATCTTATTCTTATATTTCTAGAAAATGGACACCTTTTCATTTAATAATGTTTCTAGACTTGAGGTGCTTCATCAATTAGTACTCTAAGCCAGATATTATGGTGATTAGATTATCTAGTCTTCTCAGATCTTCTTTTGTACTATTTAGTCTTTTATATTCTAAGTATAAACTATACAAGTTATTCTCAATTTCTTCTAACAATTTTGTATTTCTATGAGGTGTTCTCATTAAGCAAGATAAATATCATTAATCCTCTTCCAACTTTCTTTGGTTTTCAATTCGTCTCTATAATATTCTGTTTGCACTTGTAATTCTGGTAATCTAGTATCTATTCTTTCTATTTCTTGATGGATCTGTCCTTTTAGTTCCGGTGAAAGTTTAAGAAGTTGAAAGTATAACTGTTTTTGTTCTACCAAAATCTTATATAGTTTTTTAACAATACATGAATATCCCAACAATACGGCATATAAAAAAGACTATCGCCCTAGGAAGAAATATTACTTAAGGAGATCAAACGCAAGAAAGCCATACCTAGATAAGAATAGACATGTAAGAAAATATAACACCAGTAGAACCTATAAAAATAAATTAGAATGTTTTACCTGCGGGAGTATAGAGGAATCAGCAAATACTTGTCCAAAAAGAAACAATAGTAGATCTAGAATTGCACAATTAATAGAATATGTAAATGAAAATTTGATAAATGTAGATGAATATATGTCAGATATTGAAAGTATATACTACATACGGAGTATGGATGTTTTTTAAGAAGAAAAAGATAAATCTGATTCTTCTGATTCTGGAGAAGAAGAATTTATAAATGAGATGGGATTAGAAGAAACGAACTCAGACTATTATGATTTAGTAAATTTGATAGAAGAATACGAACATGAATTGAAGAAGGAAAAGGATTAGAAAGTAACCAGTGTTGTTTCTGTAAATGGTTTCCAAGTAAAATAAAAGGCCAAAATGTAGAAAATGCTATAAGGAAGAATGCATAAAATGTATAGGAAAAACCTCAGAAATACTAGAAATTCCAAAATCAACAAATAATTTAAATAATTCCTACACGAAGGAACCAATAACCAGAACAACAGTAGACAAAATATTGAAGTTAGAAGAAAAACTAAAAAGATTAGAGATAAGAGTATACAGTAAAGAGATAATTAGGGAAGAAGATTTAGTAGAGGTTCAGTTTTAGGTATTTAGCAATGGCTTGTTTAATCACACCCGGGATGATACAACAATCCTTTTAACTCGTTATCGGACTTTTTTAATTCCCTATGAATTTACAGATTAATCCATCGTTATTGCTAAACACTGAGAGAATAATCATATACTAGGGGTATATTTATAAATAATTTACCAACAATACAAGATCGGAAAACTAGTGGTAATCCATATGGCCATCCAGATCTATCATATTTAAAACACATCTATGAGTAAATACATACTAATAAGTAATTTAATACTTTACAAGATCGAAAAACTGGCGGTAGTCCGCACGGCTATCCAGATCTATAATATTAAAACACTTATGAAGAAAATATGAACTTGATATAATTTAAACATAATTTACAAACTAGGGAGAAAATACAATGATCTATGTAATGACTACTTACATGTCTGAAGGAAGAAGTAAGGTTTTATTTTCGAGAGTCCCCTGAAAGTTAACAGCTACTGGAATAAAGGAATAAGAGACCAATATATATATAATAAAAAGATAATAATAATAAACAGATAATAATAAAAAGGAGTAGGTAAAATTAGAACAAGTAACAAGTAATTAAAGCAGAAAAATAGGTATGAGAAATAATAGCAGAGTTAAAGCAAAATAAAAGCAGGGTTAAAGTGGATGTTTTACAATATGGTGTAAATTCTACTCAGCGCTCCCTCCTTCGTTATCCTTAGTTGAGTGTAGTAGACAAGTTATAAAGATCAAATATATTTTTTCCCAACAAAATAATTTTGTTTTATTTTTTATCTATACCCTGTTCATCTCTTTCTCTTCAGTTTTAGGTATTTAGCAATGGCTTCTTTAATCACACCCCGGGTTGATACAACAGTCCTTTCAAATCGTTATCGGACTTCTTTAATTCCCTAGAAATTTACAAATTAATCCATCGTTATTGCTAAACACTGAGAGAGTAAGAAAATACTAAGGGTATATTTTTAAGTATTTCACCAATAATACAAGATCAGAAAACTGGCAGTAATCTGCATGGCCATCCAGATCTATAGTTTTTAAAACACATCTATGAGTAAATACATACTAATAAGTAATTTTCTAATTTTACAAGATCGGAAACTGGCTGTAGTCCGCACGTCTATCCAAATCTATAATATTAAAAACACTTATGAAGAAAATATGAACTTGATATAATTCAAACATAATTTACAAACTAAGGAAAAAATACAATGATCTATATAACGACTATTTACATGTCTTAAGGAAGAAGTGAGGTTTCCTTTTCGGGAGTCTCATGAAAGCTAACAACTACCAAAATGAAGGAATAAGAAACCAATATACACTTTCCACACACTCTCTTTTTTTAACAAACTTTTGAGAACTAAGAACTTTATGAACAAACTAAGAACTTTCTCACTCTTGATTTTTCTCTCACTTCTCTCTAGCTATATATCTTTAAGTCATCCATAAGGTGGTATTTATAGGCATGTTTGTGGACTTCAAATCCTTATTTCAAATGACTTGATAAAAACTTTAGCAAGTTGAGTGGGCCCCACAGTCGCATGGTTATATTTCCTCTTTAAAACTCCTCACTGTCCATTTTTTTGCATTTATTTATTTATTATATCATTGCATACATCTCTTATTTTTTCTTTTTGTCGGTATCATCATTGCTTACATATCCAAATTGTGTAATGCTTCTGAGTTGAAATCCATTCCTGAATCATCGTCTACATTTGGGTCTTGGGCAAATTGATCCATAGCCGAATTGTAATCTCGATCATACTCGTGACTATCTTCGTCTGGTAGTCCCAATCTTGTTCCTATTCCGGGTGATCTTAATTCTTCTTTTGGAATTGAGGAAATTCTGTATCTTGGCTTCGGCAGTTCTAAATTCATTGCTATTTCTTTGGCCAGTTGTTCTGCTAACAATTTTTTTATTGAGTTTATTACTATTTTTACTATAGTTCTTTTTTCATTTTTCTTTTTTCCTAATAAAAATCCTTACCTAGTCTTGGAAGAGCTTTCTTCGTCTGTTGTCTGGGTACCTGTGGTCTTGAAACTGGCTAAGAGTATTCTCCCTACACTTTTTCGCAAAGTGTCAGCCATCAACGAATTCGATAAGTCTTTACCATCTACTATTTGAGGTGGACTAGCTGTATCATTACTCGATACAGTAGGTCTTTCAACATTCATCGGGGAATGCACACCTATTAACAGATTTGATGAGTCTTTACTAGCTACCGTTTGAGCTGGACTAGCTGTATCTCTATCCTAGGGAATGCACACCTTTCTTATCCATTTTGTAAGAATATGGAAAACTCTTTGGGATTATTTAAGTCTCATAAATTTGTTGAGTCTGTTGTGATAATTCATAATGAAGAATCTTTATACTATCTTGTAAAATATTTATATGTTCTAACATTTGTCTTTTTTCATTTATGAGTCTTTCATTGTCTTGTCTTAAAATTTCATTGGCATGATTTAGTCTTTTAAAAGCTTCAGTCATGGAGGAACAACGATCATTAAATATAATTTTGTTTGTGTCTTTTTTAATATTTTATTAGTGAACTTCTTTTATATTTGGTTTTAGAGCTGGAGTAATGTAATAGTTTGTCCCTAGATTTTCACAGGCATAATCTAATGCCTCTGTTAAATCATTAAAGCCTTTACAGAGAGGGGTTGTATAGTCCCTTACAGAATTCATTACCTCAATCCATGTCTAAAATACTCCATGTGTCTTTCCCATAAGAACAACATAAAATTTAAATCTATTAGTGTGTTCTTCTCAGTAAAATAATAGCTTAAAGCATTTAGAACTGAATTAAAATATCTAGTGTCTCTAGGTGTCTTGTTGTAGAAAATCCATAAATTGTCGATCAGGCAGATCTGTGGTTTGTCCACCCTTACATCTGGTCTAAATTTGAAAGTCAAATTGGATGTCTCATAACTGATGAGATTGTGAGGTCCAAAGATCAGTCTTTCTAATTTTGGATGTTCCAACATTGTTAGTGGCCTGTAATGAGTGTTTCTTAGTAGTTTCTTTAAATAGTCTTGAGAGTATGAGGCATCTGCCTTTCCTTTGTCTTTGCCTGTATACAACCTGAAACAAATATTGTTAGTTGTCTTCTTTTATTAGTCTACTTAGTTGATCTGCTAGGTTATTATATTTTGCTTTAATATGTTCTAAAACAATATTGTAAATATGTAACACCCTAAAAATGGGTCCCGAGATGTCACATGGTGCTTAGGACACAAGTGATCCCAAGCTAATCCTTCTACTGGCATAACTCATAAGCAACTGAATGATATGTATAAAACGACTGAGTTTACTGTGCGGAAACATAATAATGATGGAATTTGGGAAAAATACAATATCAATACAACTTTTACATTCTGATAAAGTCTGAAAGAGGGACTGAAAATACATAACTAACTTTAACTGACATCTGTGAAGCCTCCACTATACTGACTATAGATAGCTGGGACATGACTCCAACTATCACTAATCAATACATATGAATAAGAAAATAAAGTACATCAATGACATCTAACTAAAGTCCCCAAAGTAGGAGGACTCCTCATCTGCTGGCTGGAATCTGCAAACTATCTGAATATAGTATAAGTGCTACAAATGAGCTGATATCTACATTATGGGACAATGTAGCATATAGACATATATGTGGATCAGTACTTTGAGGATGTACTGAGTATATGGGGGTGAATGCATAAGAAAAATATAATATCAATCATCATAATTTGTAAAATAATGCATGCTAAATGTAAATGACTCACATATGCTGGAATATTTGAAATACTAAAATATACAGCAATAGGAAGCAAAACATACTTTATAAATCCTATGAGCCATAACATTTAGTTTCTAAAGGTTGAGCTTGTATTCTCTCTTTAAGTCATACTGTCTAAGTGTAGAAAGGACTCACTCTAAAATCTGAATTCTAAAGGCTGAAATCTGAAGTTACTATCTTTCTTTAAAACATAATTTGAGTAAAACTTGTGAGCCTTTACACTTAGTTTTCTAAAAACTTTTCTGTTACTCTCTCTGTTTTAAGATCTGTAGTTTTAAAAACTTGTGTGCCCTTTACAAAAGTTTGGTGCCACAGAGGGATTGCCAAATGCCACTGGATGGGCTTGGACTTTGGCATGCCCCACCCACTCTGGGCTTAGATTTTGGCGTATGCCGCCAACCCTTCAATTAGATTTGGATATGCACCACCAAGCAAAATCCAAATGTCCAAGTTGCTCCATTTTGACTTAATGTTAGGGCGTTGAGGTCTTTTCACATCCCCAAATTATTTCTAATCATTAATAAATGAATTAAGGGGCCTTAAAACAAGTTATTGCCCACTTTTCATGAGATTAACTCTCATAAACGCTTCACCTCTTCCCAAGAATAAAATTCAAGTTTCTTCCCTCAAGAACTCAAGAAGTTAAATTCTAATTTCAAGCCTTCTTTAATAATTCGTCCAATCAAGGTAGGGTATTCATCAATAGGTTCCTTTCATCCATTGAGCTCCAAAACCCTCTTTTTTGATTCAAGTATGAATTTTACTCTAATTATAATCAACTTCTTATGAAATCTATCTATGTTTCCACATTAGTTTTACATTCAAGCCACGTTAATAGTTTATCCTATATGAATCATGTTCCTACATGCTTGAATTTCCAAAACCCTAGGTCACGTTCAGTTAGCATCATGTTTTATAATATTGTTTTAAACTGTATAAACATGATATTATCCCAGGTTAACTTATTCTCATGTTTACTTTCATGTAATTTATCAGGCTATTGAAATGTCTTACGTTTTGGGTCTTTGAATTATAATTTTATGTCAATATTTTAAATACTGTTATCAACTTTTTGTAATCATTTAGTGCTGGCGGGTTATGAATACCTGATATCTATATGTTTATTTACTTTTTAGACTTTTCAAGTAATAAGCCTGTTAACTCATGATTTCAGTGTTAAACTCAACTTGTTCATGTTGAGCAGTATCATTTTACATGTTTTTGATTACTTCAGACTCTGTATGCACTGATGTTTTGAAAATACCATAACCTAAGCTTATTAGCTTTTGTGCATGCACTAGTTAATATTTTAGTGTCTTTCAGTTAGGAGTAAGATTTATTACCGAGAGGGAAGTGTAGATTTAGTGCATCCTACCTCCCCAGAAACGATATGCTACCATAGGTTTAAGGGCCTCACCAGAGAGAGTTTTACCCCTTACCCAATATAGGATTAGTTTAGTGAGCACTCCAGTTTAGGTTCTATTTTGTTGAAAAGAATAGAATAGACCTCCTTAATGTGGGTCACATGTTGGACTCCATGATAACTCACATGGTTTATGTCGGTTACGTGATAGCTTTCACAGTTTCAGTCAGTATTCAGTTTATCTCAGTCCAGATTTGTTTGACCAAGTAGATAGATTTTAATATTTATTCAGTCAGTTTTACAGATTATTTCAGTTATTCAAATATCAGTTATTCAGGTTATTTTAGTACATACTTTACTTGGTCTTGCATTCTTAATTTTACATATTTATGTTTTCATGCTTAATATCCATACATGATCCTCAATTCAGTTTAATAGCATGTTTAGCTGTATATGAGATTCACATATAGTTTTTATGTTTTACCATTTCCCATCTTACAGAATGGTTTTTAGCTCATGATTTATAAATGTCACTATGACTACAGTTTTTATGTATAGCTATGTTTTAAATGTATCTTTCAACAAATAACTTATATCCTTTATTTTAAAGCATGTTTTAAATATTTCCATGATTTTGTGCATGTATACATATGCTTAGTACATTCTAACATGCTGGCCACAAATATGCATTTTTGGCTATATTTTTTTATAATGTAGGTACCAGATGTTGCCTACATACTAGGGTCAGACAATTCTCAAAATTCAGCTAGCATGTGATGAGTTCTCCTATTTTAGGAATCTAGTCCATTGTATTTCATGTGTTGTATTTTGATTATTTAAATATATTGATTAGTGGTAGTTGGAGGCATGTCCCAGCTATCTATAGTCAACATAGTAGAGGCTTCATAGATAGTCAGTCAGAGTTATTACATGTAATTCAAGTACCTTTCTTCAGTTTTACCATATTGTAAACTTTATCAGTATTACATTTATTCAGACTTTCTTATGATCTTGTTTCTGCTCAATAAATTTAGTTTTTATACAATTTAAATAAGTTGCTCAAGTAGTATGCCAGTTCATGGGTTAGCTTGGGATCACTTATGATTCCAAGCACCGTATTACGACTAGGGGTAGTCTTGGGTCATGACAAACATGTTATCAGAGCCCAGGTTCAAGTGTCCTAGGTTGTCCATGAAGCTAGGTCTAGTAGAGTCTTACATAATGGTACAGAGATGTCTGTACTTTTCTTTGAGAGGATACATGACATTTAAGAAATGTTTCCCTTCTTTCATATCCTAGATTATGTTGTATAGATGTTCTTTATGAAACTTATAAATATTTATGCAATGCTCTATTCATGCTAACTCTACTTTATTTTTGAGGTAGAAAAAATAGTCAAGCTTAAATTCCTAGCAATAGAGTTTTCTCAGACAATCTCTATAGTAAGTTATGGGATTGTATGAAAGATTAAAAGGATCCCATCAGTGATCTTATATTCTAAATTTTGTAGGTGTTTATTCTTATTCATGAAAATTATGCGCTAAGCCAAAATCATATTTGCTCTCAGATCTCTTCTTAGAATCCTATGACAATATATGATCTAGAGTTAGAATTTTAAACCTAGAAGTTCAATAGAAGTAGTGTAGGATATCCGAGTTTAGTAGATTATGTATTCATGGAGCTAGTTGTATGTAAGGTGAACTAGTAGTCTTGGAATAGTTTATGGAAGAATTTAAGTTTATTGATTCAAAATTAAGTATGATGATGTGAGTAATAATTAGAGGTGTGCCCAAGGTGATACGGATTGTGTTATTTCTAAGTTTTTACAATGTGTGTGCTTAGATATTACCCTTGAGTTGTTAAGTGCGAATGAGGCTATATAGTATATGATGTTTGTACTAGCTAAGTTATGGGTTATAGGTTAATGATGTTAGGTATGTTGGTGTAATGGTAATTCTCATGGTTTAGGAAAAATATAAGTTTAGAGATGTGATATTAGTAGGCTATGAAGGAAAAGAGTCAAATTATGTGTTTATTAAGGCAAGTATATTTTCAAGAAGGGTGTAAGTATGTGATGATTGCTGAAGCTAAGGAAAGTCAAGGATAGTATATATTAAGGGAATGTTCAAGAATGAAGTTAGTTTAGTTCATTAGAAGTTTGTTAATATCCATGTTAAGTGTTAGAATCTAAGTATGGATCTCAGATGATTAAGCAAATAGAAAGAAGAGTTGAAATTCTAGATGGTGTGAACTCAAGCTATGGTGATACTCATGAAGATTCTAAGTCAGTAAGTGCTCAAATTATTATATTATGACTAACGGGTTTATAGAAAGTTAATAGTTGTATCTCAGAAGGGAGTACTAGCAACAGATCTTACACAATCAGGTGTAGTGTTTTAGGGTGAGTTTATTATTTATGTGTATTTGTTATATGTCAGACTCTAGAGTAAAATGGTTGCAGTTTAGTTTAGAGTTTATTAAGGGGGTCCACAAACTTTGAATGATGGCTTAAAGCTAAGAGAGATATGATAGAACAAGGAACTAAGTTAGGCTCTCATATTCTAGTAGTGATGCCAGTCTATTATGTAACATTAGTAAGGGAGGAAAATTCCCGACCCATTCTTATCTTGATACAAATTTTTGTACTTCAGTCATCATGACATCTACTCAAGCCTTACAAATTTTTGTACTCATAGCTTATATTCATGCATTTGCCATAAAGTCATGCACGCTCCTTGTTCCTAGTATGAGGAATTCTACTTCACTCAGAAGTACAAATCATATTCCATGAATTCATGAACTTCAAACTCATGTCATGCAGCTCAATACTCATGTACCCATGCTCTATAGTATGTTCAGTTCTAGATACTCATGCTACACTCTTATGATCAGTGAAATTCAGATTATGTCATATATGTACTCAGTTTAGATTTCTTTAATGAATTCATGCCTTTGATACTCTATTCCCCAGGCCTTAGTTAAGTGTTAAAGTTATTATTTCATGCTTCAGGTCCTCATGTTCTAACCTTTCAGTGACCTGTCCTTATGTTAAGGTAGTGGTGATGAAAATGTCAGTTATTAAAGTGTTAATGAGTATTAATCTTGAGATGAGAGATCTGAAAATACATAGGATATTGAATCTGTGGTTTAGACTAGTACTATGGTGTTCTGGGTAGTACCTTGTGATTTTGAGTTAGGCTTGAACATAGTTAGAGCATGTAGCTTAACTCAGACTTTGGCCAGAGTAGTCATATGTACACATGTGAGTATGTGAGAAGCATGTATAAGCTTAAAGTGCACAGTTGCATTGCCTAAGGCCTTGTAATTCTATCCTAGTTTATGTTTGCTAGGACTATGTTCCATGTTATAGAAGCTGTAGCTATATTGAAATTCCTATACAGATATCCTACTCAGACCATGCCTAAGAATTCTTTGCTCCTCAATGTTATTAGAACTTATTAGAAAAATATTAGATAAATACTCCAGTTGAGTATAAACTTTAAGAATGATTCAACCTGTATAGCCATCAATTAAGTTTAGAAATCAGACAAGATAAGCTCCTATAGTTTTCCTTATTTCTATGTAGTCTTACTATCTGAAGTTTCATGAGTATGGCTATTCCATAAGGTAATTCATTTAGTTCATTCAAATTATGAATTCAGTCCGGTCCATGCATTACGTCTACGATTCAGATATTTAGTCATGATTCAGTTCATAAGTGTTTAGTGAATGATCTCAGGTTTCTAAGTATTCCAGCTCAGACATTGTAATACCTCTTGTACGACCTTAGTCTCGTTGTCTCATGATTCATGCTTACATAATGTAACACCCCATATTTCCCTAGAATAATCTAAGTCCCAATACATGAGTATTAGTAAATGAAATTTTTGTCAGACTTATTATTTTACAATTTAGAGCCTGCCATTGCATAGGAAATTCAGTTAGCGTTCCAATAATATAAAATTTTCCTAAATCCAATAACCGTCTCAGAAGTTATGGCGATTTTAAGTTTCAGTCATTAAAAATCATCATTTTAACCCTTAGCGCATTGCATAGGCAGCCCAAATGACAATTGTCGATTTCCAGTGTGACTCTATGATCATGGCGCATAATGGAGCTGGCCAATTTCTCGTTTGTCAATTTCCAGTGGGCCTCATCGATCATGGCGTGTCACGGAGATGGCCAAATTAGTATCCACAGGCTTACAGCGATGGTGAAGCGTTACAACGGTTGTCCAGGTCTCAGTTGTCCCTTTTCCAGTGGCTTAGGACGATAGTGGCGTGTCGCGCCAAGGCCAAAATTGGGATTTCAGTATCCAGCTTGTGTTTTAAAATTTATTTAAGGGTATTTGGGTCTTTTTCCTAAGCCCTAAACTCATCCTAAACAAAAAATTTAACACCTAATTGACCTAAATACTCATCATTATTCAGTTTCTCTCAAATTAAAAATCTCCTCTTTCAAGAATAAGAAACCTTAGCTCTCAAGAGTCAAGGTCAGATCTCAAGAATTCTCCATCAATCCTTCCAAATTCATTATCCCTGGTATGTTAGATGTTCATCCATGGATCCCTTTCATCCATGGAGTCCAAGCAACCCTTTTAAATTATAAAATTATGATTTTTTTAAGTTATCATGTTTTAAATTATGATTTCATCCATGAATCTCCATGTACTATTGATTATACCATGTTACCATGAAATTATTATTATTATTCAATCTTCCATATTTTAATATTATTATTTACTGAATAAACCATGATTTAATGCTAATATAATGAATTCATGCTATTTCTACAAATTCCATGACATTCCTATGATTGTTTTAAACCCTGAACTACAAATGTTTGATAAAATGCCTATAAGAGTGATTTATTTAATAAGAGCCTTTATGTTTTGGCCTTCAAGCTTTAGTGTCTTTTCAGTATTGTTGTTTTGAGTCCTGGGGATATTGAATGTCTGAAAACCATAACTGTTTATTTAGTCTAGTATCAGTACATTATAGAATAGTCTTTAGATTATGTTATGATCATTATCAGAATAGTCAGATATCAGTTATTCATCTCAGAACAGTCTAGTATCTCAGAGTCTTTCAGTTGGGAGTAGGATTCAGCACCGAGTGAGTGTAGAGATGGAGGCTTCCCAGTCAGATAGGTAGAGTCATTAGTAGCAGTCCCTCTACTCTAAAACTATATATCCAACGTAAGATATGAATAGTCACCCATCATATTAGGCTTGACTATCTCGCAGGGGTCACCCGTCAGTTTAGGCTTGACACCCTTAGTCCTTTGGACATTATATCAGTTTAGTGGATCCACATAGCTATCATTAGTACTCGTGGCATGGTATTTATACTCTTCCAACCAGGGTTATAGGTTGGACCCCAATTAGCTCAAATTGGGGAATGTCGATTAGATGATACCTCCCACAGTCTCAGATATAGTCTTAGTTACCATCCCAGCTCAGTTATTCAGTCTTAGTGTTGTTTGACCAAAGCACACAGATTTAAGTTATTTCAGTATTTTAGTTTATAGATTTTACTCAGTTATATTATATTCTTAGTCATACATCCTTAGTATTTACAGATTTCCATGCATTATCAGTATCTATAGATTCTATGCTCTCTACTCAGTACTCCATGCTTTACATACATATCTAGTTAATAATTAGCTCTGTTCATGAAACCATTCATACCAGCCTACCTTATTTAGCATACCAGTATATTCAAAGTACTGATCACCTAACGTTCTTTTGCGCTCTGATGTGTCATATCATAGGTGCTGATGCGTAGTTCTCTGATTATACTTAGTCCCTCAGATCATTCGTAGTACAGTAGCAGTGTTGAGTCCTCATTATTCAACGATAGATTATATTACTTCATATTTTTATCTTAGTAGTTAGTAAAGTTTGTTGGGGCCTGTCCCATCAACTCGCAGTATCCAATTTAGGGGATTTTTAGATACTACAGTTAGCTATTCAGACTATTCAGATTTCAGTATTTTTACCAGATTCATAATTTAGTAGTTATTTCATTATTAAAACCTTAAGGCATTTCAGTTATTCTTCCACGTTCATAATTATATTATTCAGTGCTCACAATAGGTACCTGCTCATGGGTTAGCTTGTTGTCTCTCGGGACCGTAAGCATCGTGTAACAACTAGGGGTAGTCTCGGGTCATTACAAACTTGGTATCAGAGCTTAAGGTCTTAAAGTGTCCTAGGAAGTCTAAAGCCGCGTCGAGTAAAGTCTTGTGCATGGGTGTATAGTGCACCACACTTATGGACGAGTGGCTACAAGGCATTTAGGAAAAGTTTCCCTTCTTTCAGTATTCATGTTGTGTGAGTGAGCATGAGCTCAAGTTAAACTCCCTATCTAATCCATTTCTTCTATCCATTTACAGAACATGCCTCCCAAGAAGAACGGAAGAAGAACATAAACTCAGCCAGCCCCTTAGCCCGTCCAGGCAGATCCTCTGGATGAGCATATCTCTCACGCAGAATTCAGGGTTGTGTTGACTACTCTAGCAAACTCCATAACAACACAGAATAAACGAAAAACTGTTGTTTCGGCCAAACCAGTGGCTAATACTAATGCAACCAGAATTCAAAATTTTACCTGGATGAATCCTCCTTCCTTTACGAGGTCCAAGTCTGAAGAGGATCCATAAGAATTCTTAGATATGGTTCAGAAGGTAACGAATACTATGGGGGTGAAGTCTAGTCAGAGTGCCGAGTTGGATGCCTATAAATTATAGGATATAGTCCATACTTTGTTTAAGCAGTAGAAAGTTTATAGAGGTGTTGATGCAGGGCCTATAGAATGGGAAGAGTTTGCCATGACTTTCTTGGACAGATTATTTTTATTAGAGTTGAGGAAGGCCAAGGTGTTAGAATTTATTAATTTGAGGCAAGGCAGCATGAGTGTGAGAGAGTATTCTCTCAAGTTCACTCAGTTAGCTAGATATGCTCCTCATATGGTAGCTAACAGTAGGTCCAAGATAAGTAAGCTTGTGTCTGGCGTGTCTGATAGTATGGTCAAGGACTGTAGGACCGCAATGCTGATTAGTGAGATAGACTTGTCTAGGATGATAACCGTTCTCATTTTCATCAGAGGTCTTTAGCCCCAGTATCTTTTTCAGCCAGTTCCCTAGTACCCAAATTTAGAAATAATAATAGGGATAGGGAACTAGGCTCTAAGTCCTAGGTCAGTGTTAGAAGTGCTCATACCAATTCTTTATGTCAGAAGTGTGACAGACACCATCAGGGTAAGTATAGAGTGGGTAGTGATGTGTGTTTTGGATATGGCTAGCCAGGCCATTGGATTTGGGAGTGTCAAGTAGTTGCTCATAAAGGTAGGGATGGCGCCAATAGGGCCAATCCTATCAGTTATCAGTTTCATCCGATCGCTCAAATCAGCAGGGTGCCACTTCCAGTGCTACCAGTGGTCAGCGTCCAAATAGATTATATGCTCTTCAGTCCCACCAAGATCAGGAAAATTCTCCTGATGTAGTTACTAATACATTGCAGGTATTTCACTTACATGTTTATGCTTTACTATACCCTGGAGCTTCTCTTTCTTTTGTAACTCCATATATAGCCGTCAATTTTTGAGTCAATCCTGAAAATCTAGCAGAGCCCTTTTCAGTGTCTACCCTAATAGGTGTTTTCATTGTAGCCAGATAGGTATACAAGAACTTTCCGATCACAGTATTTCAAAAAGTTACCTTAGTTGATCTTGTGGAGTTAGAGATAATGGATTTTGACGTCATTCTCGGCATGGATTGGCTCCACTCATGGTATGCCTCAGTTGACTATAGAAATAGAATAGTTCATTTTTAGTTCCCAAATGAACCATTCCTTGAATGGAGAGGTAGTACTACAGCTCTTAGGGGTCACTTGATCTCGTACCTTAGAGCCAAAAAATGATATTGAAAGGGTGTATTTACCATCTTGTGCGAATCAAAGACTCTAACTCAGAAACTCCTACTCTTTAGTCAATCCTAGTAGTAAATGAATTCTCAGATGTATTTCCTAAAGATCTTTCCGGAGTTCCTCCCAAAAGGGAATTCGACTTCAGAATAGATCTTCTCCTAGATACTCAGCCTATATCTATTCTGCCATATAGAATGGCTCCAGCTGAAATCAAAAAACTAAAAGAACAGTTGAAGGATCTTTTAGATAAGGGATTCATCAGACCCAGTATCTCCCCATAGGCCGCACCTGTTCTATTCGTGCGTAAGAAAAATGGTTCTCTCAGAATGTGCATATACTACCATCAGTTTAACAAGGTCACAATTAAGAATAAATACCCTCTTTCTAGAATTTCTGACTTGTTCGACCAACTTCAGGGTGCCAGTTACTTTTCCAAGATAGACCTCAGATCTGGCTATCATCAGCTTACAGTCAAAGAACGTGAAATTCCCAAAATAGATTTCTAAACTCGATATGGTCACTTTGAATTTCTAGTCATGTCCTGGGGTCTTACAAATGCCCCAGCAGCCTTCAAGGACTTGATGAATGGAGTGTTCAAGCAGTTCTTGGACATGTTCATCACAGTCTTTATTGATTACATTCTTGTCTATTCTTGTAGCGAAAGCGATTGCTAAATTTAGTAAGTGTGAATTCTGGCCAAGATTAGTAGTATTCCTTAGTCATATTATTTCCGATGATGACATTAAAGTTGATCCTCAAAAGATTAAAGTGGTGAGAAATTGGCCTAGACCCATTTCTCCATCAGATATCAGTAGTTTCTTGGGTTTAGCTGGCTATTACCGTTGGTTTGTTGAAGGGTTTTATTTTATTGCATTCCCCATGTCTATATTGACTTAGAAGAAAGTTAAGTTTCAGCGGTCAGATTTATATGAAAAGAGTTTTTAGAAGTTAAAGACTGGACTCACCTCAGCCCCAGTCTTGACTCTACCAGACGGTTCAGATGGTTTTATTGTGTACTGTAATACATCCAGAGTAGGTTTGGGTTATGTTCTCATGCAGAGAGGTAAAGTCATAGCCTACGCTTCTGGACAACTTAAAACTCATAAGAAGAGTTATCCAACTCATGATCTTGAGCTAGCAGCTGTAGTGTTTGCCTTAAAGATTTGGAGGCATTACTTGTATGGGGTGCATGTAGATATGTTCATAGATCACAAAAGCCTTCAGTACGTGTTATCTCAGAAAGATTTGAATTTACGTTAGAGAAGATAGTTAGAGTTATTAAAATATTATGAGATGAGTGTTTTGTATCATCCGGTCAAGGCCAATGTAGTGGCTGATGCTCTCAGTAGAATGTCTATCGGTAGTGCATCTCATGCTGAGAATAGTAAGAAGAAGTTAGCTCAGGAAGTTCATCATCTTGCCTGACTCGGTGTCTGTTTACTCGATTCAACAGAAGGTAATATAGGGGGCAGAGTAGCTCAAAGTTATCTCTAGTCTCTGAGGTGAAGAAAAAGTAGGATAAAGATCCCTGTCTAGTTAAATTGAAAGAATCAGTTAGAGATTAAAAGGTGGAGGTTTTCTCCCACGGGGGAGATGGGGTTTTGCGTTGTCAGGGTAGATTGTGTATTCCTATTGTAGATGATTTGAGGCAATGAATTCTTACAGAAGCTCATGAGGCGCGTTACTCTACTCATTCAGGGGCTACTAAGATGTTCCACGATTTACGGGAGATCTATTGGTGTAGTGGGATGAAGAGAGATGCTGCAAAGTTTGTAGCTAAGTGTTCTATATTTCATCAAGTTAAGGTTGACCACCAGAAACCTAGTAGGTTCATAGAGGAGTTCAGTATTCCCATATGGAAATGGGAAGAAGTGAACATGGACTTTGTAATGGGTTTTCCTCGTATCCATCATCAGCATGACTCTATTTGGGTTATCGTAGATAGAATGACCAAATCAACTCATTTATTGCCAGTCCATACCTCTTATTCAGTCGATCACTATACCAATCTCTATCTTAGAGAGTTGGTTAGGTTGCATGGTATTCCCTTATCTATCATCTCAGATAGAGGTACTCAATTTACCTCACTTTTGGAAAGCATTCCAAAAGGGTCTTGGTACCTAAGTCCAACTCAGTACAACCTTCCACCCTCAGACAGATGATCAAGCAGAGAGGACTATTTAGAATCTTGAGGATATACTGAGAGCATGCGTTGTTGATTTCAAGGCTAGTTAGGATAACCATTTGCCTTTGATTGAATTTGCATACAATAACATCTATCATTCCAGTATCCGTATGGATCCATCTGAGGCTCTCTATGGTAGGAGATGTAGATC
The DNA here is from genome assembly GCF_002878395.1 of Capsicum annuum. NCBI lineage: Eukaryota > Viridiplantae > Streptophyta > Magnoliopsida > Solanales > Solanaceae > Capsicum > Capsicum annuum. The sequence goes on along the minus strand of NC_061118.1, from coordinate 26,636,670 downwards.
TCTAATTAGTTGGTTTGAAGTAGGTGAGGCTGCAGTAGTAGGGCCTGACTTGGTGTTTGATAATTTAGAAAAGGTTCAGTTGATTAGAGAAGGATTAAGGCTGCCCAGAGCCAACATAAATCATATGTAGATATGAGGAGAAAGGATCTCGAGTTTGAGGTCGGTGACTTTATATACTTGAAAATCTCTCCCATGAAGAGAGTCCAGAGATTCATCAAGAAAGGAAAACTTAGTCACCGATATATTGGTCCCTTCAGAATTCTCAGTCATTTTGGAAAGGTAGCTTACGAGCTTGAATTGCCTTCAGATTTAGCCTCAGTACACCCAATGTTCTATGTCTCATTATTGAAAAAGTGTATTGGTGATTCAGTTGTAGTTGTTCCCTTAGAAAGTGTAGATATTCAGAACTATCTTTTTTTTTAGAAAGTCCCAGTCGAAATTCTTGATCCTCAAGTTCGCAGACTAAGGAACAAAGAAGTTCCACTAGTCAAAGTTCTTTGGCGGAATCAGTCCGTTGAGGGAGCCACTTGGGAAGCAGAGGCAGATATATAGACCAATGGGAAGACAAACTCCAAGATATACGAAAGTCGCTCTTTCTCTCTGAGATTTATCATTTGCTTAGGTGGATTGACTTTCATCAACTCCCCTGAGCACAATGTTGAAAATGGTTCGAGTGAAGTCTTCTTCCAAATTCTAGAGTTACATACCTCGTGACGTCCTTACCCCGTAATGGACTAGAGTCTTTATTATGGATTTGCTTGACATCTTCTTTTGAATCTAGTACCATTTCCTCAATTTTGGTATCTTCAACTATATTAGGTTTAGTAGGTTGAGAAATCATCAAGGATTCTTCAATGTCAAGCTCATTTAGAAGCGTGGGCATGGTAGTAGTATTTGCATGATTGACCTTCATTCCCATGTCTTCCATCTTTTTGATTTCCTCGTTATATGCCCCCATGGCTTGATGCATGAGATTTATATTATCTCTCGTTGTGTTCACCCGATCCAAGATAAGTTGAAGCATTGCTTCAATACAAATATATCCGGCACTTTGTTCATCCTTGTTATCATCATAAGACCTATCTAAATCATAAAAAGAACTAGCACTTATGTTAGCATAATGAGGGGAGGAGGCATTTGGACCATTGCTCCAACATCATAAATCATCCTCCATTGATTCCACCTGATCCAAGATAAGTTGAAGCATTGCTTCAACAACACTATTTATGGTGCTTCATTTTTCCTTTTCTTCATCATAAGACCTATTAAAATCATAAGAAGAACTAGAAATCTGGTTAGCATAATGAGGGTAGGGGCATTCGAGCAATTGCTCCAGTGTCCATTTTGACCACCACATAGAGAAAAACTATACTCCCCATAGGATTTAGATGGTGCACACATCTCTCTCCGGAAAGCATATCTATAATCTTGCTAAAAGTGGGGTCTACCACAATATATACATGGATCACCAAGGTAAGACTTACAACCACCAAACCCATATTATTTCCATGATGCCATATTAACAAATAAATAAAAATAAAAACCTATCTAACAAAAAAAACAAAAGAAAATCACAAACAATTATTTACAAGGTTGAATTCAAGAAAGTAGGCTAAAATTCTAAACCAGCTCAATATGTGAAATTGTTCCACGGCAACAACGCATTTTTGATAACGCTCAACTTACACATTAATTTAAGTGCAAGGCGATCATTGTCAATATATTTACTCAACTAAGAGTCGGGGTCGAATCCATGAGGAACAATATGAGTGGAGATTGAGTAAAGTTTGAAATAAAAGTTGCTTGCTAAGTTCAAACCTATGGCACAAGATGGTTTGGGAGTTTTCAATGTTTGCTAATGTGAGAGTAATTCTTGGGCTTCCAAGGAACTAATTGGAGACTAAGAATAATTAGAGTGTAATTAATTAGGTATGGATCTTGGGATTATGCTATCCTAGGGGTAAGTTATGAATGGGTATGCGATGAATCGGCGCAAATTCTATCCATTGATGATATGGTAGGCTAGGTTTAAGGTCCTTAAGGCTAGATCTTCAACAAAGCCTCAAAGATGTCACCCATTGACCCTTCCAAGTACCTAATAAGTTTGACAATTAAAATGACCCAACACCTTAATTGGGTATCCCTATTTCTGGGATGATACCCATGGTATAGTCAACCTCATAATCATCCTTATTTCTAAGTTAGGGAAAATTAGAAAACTGTGTCTATAATTATCTACTATTGCCTTGGTTTCTACATCTCTCTTTCAAGGATGATGTGGGTCCCTAAAGTTCTCCCAAACCCCTCTTTTAAGGATGGTTTATGCTTCCAAGAGCTTGGGATTTTCATCCATCCGATTTGGGTATTTGGGACTTTCACCCACAAATCCAACAAATTTAGTTAAGCAATAGAAAAACCCATCACCAACAAATAAGCATAAGCACATATGAATCATAACTACCCACAATTTAAACGCTATTCTAACATAATCAAAATAGGAAAAACTAGCTACTCATGATGACAATAAACAAAAATAAAAAAAAATCTCCATCAAATTGATTCATAAAAAGTAAAGAGAATGCAAACCACACTTTAAGTTTTTATGAATCCTCAATGGGATTTGCCAATTCTCTACTTGGAGGTCACTCTAATGTCTTTTTAACTCACAAATAGTATAAGTTTAGCTCCAACAAGTTACAGAAATCCTAAACTAAAGATGGGAGGTAGGGTTATAGAATGATTATTCATGGATGAGTGTTTTGAGCTTCTTAATGGGAATTTGGGGTCGGCTATGTACTTTTACAATTTTTTCCCTAGCTGAAATTCCTGCTATCTTGCGATCCCATGTGGATATACCACGATCGCAACTTAGGAATCCCTGAATTCTTCAAGTGATCATGGCCTGCTGGCTTCTTGACTTACCACAATTGCGGTACCGGACACGCAGTCTATACAGGTTATCTAGCTTTTGCACTTCTCTTCCCTCTTTGATCCCTTTTTAGCTTATTCCACTTTTTTTAATCTCATCAACTATGTACCTACAAAACATAGGAATTGGTACATTTAAATCATAAAGTAGTCTCATTCATACCTTTAAAACACAATAGTGTAGTCACAAATTCGATGTCAATGAGTGATAAATTCACCACTCATTAGTGGCTCCCATACCCATGTGTCATTTTTTATAACTTTTAGGTAATAGCCCGAAATGATCCTAAAAGTCTTAAAACTTGAACTAAGGGTCCACCTAACCTAAAATTGATGTTTCAAAGTTGTTCAAATTATCAAAAATAGCATACACAGTTTTTTGACTGAAGTTTTCTCCCGGTATCCAATTTTAACTAGGAAAGACTTCAAAATAGGAAATTGTCTCTAAAAACCAAATTGATTGCCCGATAATCGAATTGTCAGCTCTAGCAAGTTGTAAATAACTTAGGGAAGCTATAGAAATTCTCTAATTATAGAAAATAAGCCAAAATACAGAAAATGACCTGGAGAGTTATTACACTTCGCATACATACAGTTACACATCTTCAACATCTTTAATCTAGCGATCACAAATAACTTGGGAAAGCTATAGGATATCTCTAAATATAGAAAATAAGCAAAAATATAGAAAATGACCTGGAGAATCATTACACTTCCTATATAGATAGTTTCACATCTTCAACATCTTTAATCCAGTGACCTACCTTAAATATCTAATACCATGAGTGTGGAGGATTGTGTCATATCTAGAGGTTCAATCCTAACTTCTTATCTATAGATTAGTTGAATGAAAAGCTAGCCTTTAGTGTTTTAGTTCCAGTAGGATATGATGGTGGAGGATATTGTAGGGTCATCTATGTTATTGGCATAGTGGTCACACTGCAGGGAGGGGCAGCTATCAATTGGTTAGAGTGATCCACAAACTGGTAGAGGTAGTGGTTAGGTTGGTGATAAGTCTTATCTATGTGTTTTTTGGGTCATCCTAAAGATTTTGATATTGTGATCATAGGTACTATTCGTGCATGTGATCATATGACTTCTGCGTTATTTGATCAGAGACCTACTTTCTCTTATGTATCTATGAAATTTACTTTGGGTTGGGACTTAAAATTTGTTTTTTTAGTTGCACCCATGTATGTGTATAGACTTGTTGGATCTCTAATTAGGATTGTCACAAATGCCCTGTAATACATATAGGTCATAGAACATTGGCATATTTAGTGATTTTGGATATGGAGGAGTTTGATATTATTTTAGGGATGAGTTGGATATCTCCTTATTAGGTCATCCTTCATTATTATGCTAAGACTATTATTTTAGTTATGCCCGAGATAGAGATTTTAGAGTTGGAATCTACTTGTAAGCCTATCCATTAGAGATTTATTTCTGCTATCCATGCTCAAAAAATTATTAGAAAAGGGTGTAGGGCATTCCTAGATTATTTTTGGTTTATATTTCAACAGTCTTGACTACTACCACTATTTTGATACTGTGTGAATTCATAGAGGTGTTCCATGATGATCTCCATGATATGCCACTTGACCATGAGATTGATTTTTATATATACTTAGAGCTAGTTACTTGACCTATATCTATCCCTTCTAATAAAATGGCACCGACAGAGTTAAGAGAATTAAAATCTCAGTTAAAAGATATATTAGGGAAGGGTTTTATTCATTCAAGCATTTTTCCTTGAGATTCTCCTATGCTTTTTATGAAAAATTGGATGGTAGTGTGCATATGTGCATAGTTATCGATAGTTAAATAATGTGACCATTTGTAATAAGTATCATTTTCCTGGGATATATGGCTTATTCAACTAGTTGTATGAAGTTGTGTTCTCAAATATTGATTGTATTTTATGTTATTATCAACTCAAGATTCAGGTAGAGGACATCCTAAAGGCTACCTTATGGACTTATTATGGATATAACTAGTTCTTAGTTTTATATTTTAGTTTAACAAATGCCCCAGTTGTATTTATGAGCTTGATGAATGGTGTATTCAACCCTTATTTGGATTTATTTATTATTATTTTCGTTGATGATACACTAGTCTACTCTAAGAGTAAGGAGGAGCATAAAATTCATTTACATACAGTGTTAGAGGTGCTTAAGGAGAAACACCTATATGCTAAGTATTCAATTGGCCAGACTGACTAATATAACAAATGTTCATAGTTTTATGGGATTGTCTAGTTATTATTATTGGCTTATAAAGAAGTTCAACTTCATTTCTTTGCATATCACTTGTCTTACTCAGAAGGAGGTACCTTTTGTATTGAATGATGAATGTGGGGGGAACTTTCAAGAGCTCAATACCTTTCTAACTTCAGCTTCTATTCTTACCTTTCTTATTGAGGGTAAGGATTTATTAAGTATTGTGATACTTCATAATTTGGTTTAGGTGTTGTTTTGATATAGAATCAGAATGTAATTTCTTATGCTCTGAGGTAACTAAATTTGTATGATAAGAACTACCCCACCAAAAATTTAGAATTAGAAATTGATGGTGTTTATTCTGAAGATATGGAAACATTTCTTTATAGGGTCAAGTGTGAGGTGTTCACAGACTGTTGTAAAATTTTAGCATGTTTACTCAGAGGGATTTGAATGTCAGATATAAAAGATGGATAGAGTTGATCAAAGATTACAATAATTTGATTTTGTATCATCTATGTAAGGCCAATATAGTAGCAGGTCTACTGAATCAGAATCTAGTGAGCATGGAAAGTTTAGCATAGTTAGAGGTGTTGAGATTTCTATTAGCTAGAGAGGTACAATCTTTGACTAATAGATTTATGAGGTTTTAGGTGACCAAAATGGGTGGAGTATTAGCCTATGTTAAGGATAATTATACCTTTCTTGAGTAAATTAAAGAAATATAGTTTGAGGATAAGAAACTTAACAACCTTAGGGAGAACATGCTAAAATGTGAGGACAAGGAGGACATTCTTGATGATGAGAGAGTGTTGAGAATTTTGGATGTGTATGTATACCTCAAATGGGCAACTTTATTCCCACTATCCTTGTAGAGGCTTACAATTCTAAGTTCTTAGACATTCGGGCGCAACCAAAATGTATAGAGAATTAAAGAAGCATTATTGGTGGAAGAGAATGATGTGAGACATTACAAATCTTGTGACTAAGTGTCAGACCTATAAACATGTTAAGTATAAGCATTGAAAACCTGATAACATTTTTTAAACAATTCCCATTCCAAAAAATAAGTGGGAGAGAATAACCGTAGACTTTGTTATTATTTTTCCTAAGACCCTAAGAAAATATGATTACATTTAGGTAATCATTGATCAATTAACCAAGTCTGGATACTTTATTCTGATAAGAGTGGACTATCATCCAGCCAAGTTGGCTAAGATTTATGGGAAAGATATTGTGAGACTTCATAGAGTGCATATTTCAATTATGTCAGATAGAAGTACGCAGTTTGCCTCCAACTTTTGGGAAACGTTTCAAGTAGAGTTGGGCACTAGGTTGGACCTAAGTACAACCTTTCATCCACAGACCAATAGGTAGTCAGAATAAATAAACCAGGTACTTAAGGACATATTTCATGCTTGTGTTATAGACTTTGGAGGTCAGTGGGACTAATTGTTGTCTTTGTCTGAATTTGCATATTACAATAGCCTACTCAAGAATTGACATGGATTCTTTTGAAGCTTTGTATAGAAGAAGGTGTAGATTTCTAATCGAGTGGTTTGATGATTTTGAGGTGAGACATTAGGGTACTGATATGTTGAAAGAGTTAATAAAAAAAGTTTGGTCTATCTAAGAGAAGTTAGTAGCAACTCAAAATCGATAGAAAGAGTATGTAGATAACAAGGTAAAAGATAAGCAGTTTGAGAAGGGTGAATGATTTTGTTAAAAGTATCACACATGGAAAGTGTAATGAAGTTTGAAAAGAAGGGAAAGTGTAGTTTGAGGTACATCAGACCCTTTAAGATATTGAATAGAGTAGGGTTGTTGGCCTATAGATTGGATCTACCACCTAGTTTATGGATAATCCATCTATTTTTACATATATTGAGCTTAAGAAGTATCATGGAGATTGAGGCTACATCATTTGTTGGGATTTGGAGTTATTTGATAAGGAGCTCTCTTATGAAGATGAGCTAATCCTAATTATAAATAGAGATGTAAGGAAGTAAAGGACCAAGGTTATTTTGTCTGTGAAAATACATTGGATGAATTATCCTATTGAGGAGTCCATGTAGGAAGCTAAGGTGGATATGCACAAGTGCTTTCTTCACTTGTTCATTGAGTTAGGTAACCTTTACTTATCTTATGCAAAATTTTTGTTAGTTATTATTCGGGGATAAACATGTGGTAAATTAGTAAAACTTTCCTAAAATAAGAAGTAAAACTTTTTCTTAGTCCTTCCCTAAACCAACTTGTGAAACTCCAGGCTTGCCTAGTTTTAGGTGTATTATGAGTGTAGTGTGGTATAGGAAAATTTGGTAGTTATGGGTGTATCGATTGGTGTATTTAAGTTGTTTTGTGTTAAAGGATGAATTTAAGAAGTCATAGAAACTTTTGGTGCATAAAATGGGTGAGTAGAACTCTAATTATAGCAATTGTCATAAAAAGGTTAGTTCATAATGTCAAAAATTGAGAAGTGTGTTGTGAAATAGCTAAAGCTAGGAATGGATACCAAGCTACTAGTTTCGTGTTGCTGCAGTGACAAACTATCAATGCAGCGGCAGAAGTATCACAATAGTGATAGACTATTTTAGCCTGAATATTATTGCAGTGACAAATCTGTTGCTGCAGCGATAAATCTATCACGGTGGTGATATTGCTATAGTGATGAATCTACCACTACAGCAGTGAAAATGCAGAATATTAGTTTTGAAAATTAATAACTTTATTTTTTATTCCCATTTTTCTAAAATTCATTCAAGGGTAGAGCTAGGGCAATTTTTCACCAATTTGGTTGTTTTCCATTTTTGAGGCAAGTTTTATTTACTCTTCAAACCTGAAATTACTCCCTTATATCTTTAGAATTGTAAGAATCATAGCCTTAGTTTAAATTGTAAGTTATTCCTAAATCCATAAAATGGTGGGAATCAGCGGAGAATGACTTTATTTCACTTGTTATTAATCCTAGGTGTTAGAAAATACTTCCTAGGGTAGAACTTTTCTTGGTAATCGTGAATATAAAAAATTCAAAGAGATTAAATGGTAGAAAATCCTAGAATGATGAACTAGGTTAAGTTTATAGGTTGAAATTGATGAGTTTGGGGTTTATGATTCTTAGAAGTATGGAATGTTGTGTTGAAACATATGTATAAGTTGTTTATAGATCAATAATAGGCAAAAATTGAAAGAAAAGAAAGATTATGGCTAAATAGTGTTTTTGGGTAAGGAATTGAGATAGGTTGTGGTTTAATAGCAGTATAGACTTGATTTGACTCTGTGCTTATATATAAGACAAATGTATTTCATTAGCCTTTGGACATTACTTGTGATTATTGATTATTAGTATGCACTGGGCATTGAATTGAGATGACACTGGGATGGAGTGTCACTCTAATATTTTTATCAAATTGAGTGTTACACCAACACTCTTATTGAAATAGGTGTCACATCAATATTTGTACATCGACTAAGCTTGTCCCCTATTAGTCATAGCTAAGGTTCCCTAATAATCTTAGTATGTGTGTAAACTTTTCATACATGAAATCATTATAACATTGCATGTATATTGTCTTGACAATTATTGAATGAATCTGCCTAAGTTTAAATGATGTACTTGTATAGTTGAAATCTAATTATATGAAGAGAATTTTGATTTGTTATTTTAAGTGTTACAACTATACATTTGATTGTCAGTTAATTTTGATTTGTGTCTTGATTGCTCCTTACTTGTATTTAAATTGCTTATTTGTATGGTGTTTGGTTTAGTCGATTGATGATGCCTACCAGTATTTAGTTGTTGTACTAATACTATATGTACTCTTATTTTGTTGAGTGTAAACTGTGTTCCAATGTTTGAGAGCCCTCAACTTTAGTCTATGACTCCAGCTTTCAATCACGGGTGAGCACCATGTTCGAGCAGTTATTAGATCATCCATTTTACTAATGTCCTTTGTTTTGGGATAGTGACATTCCTCTTTATTTAATATTTTAAATTATGTTTTACATCTTGTCTTAGATATCTAGAGTTCTTGTACGGTGACTTTTGGGTCCTAGGGAATGTAATAATTAGAGATACTTTTGCACTCTTAAATTGGTTTGGTATAAATGAGTTAGTAATGGATATTTTTTTATATTGTGTTCAGTAATATAGATTGTATCTAAATGAAAAAGATGGTTAATGTGAGCTCTTTGGTAATTGGCTAAGGATTGGGTTACATAGTTCTCTTACTGTAGTGTTAGGGTGGGTGCCACTCATGACCATTTTAGTTGTAACACACTCGGATTAAAATTTTTGATTGGATGGATATCATTCTACCATAATATAGAGAATATAATGCATGCATATCAAGACATTAAGAAGGAAGGTCAACTATTGATGTGGACAAGGATTATAATTTGTCGAAGAGTAATCTAGATCATGGGTGAAGCATGAGTTTGGAGTCCACAAAGGGGAAGAAAATTAGGTCCATATCATTTCTTGTTGATGTGTTTAATAGATTCAAGCTAAAGAATAAGAGCTAAGAAAAAAAGTTATTGGACAGTTTAGAAATGTAACAATTGTAGCTGTGATTTTTATCTTTTATGGAAATTTGGTCATTTTGCCCTTCTCCATAGTTTCTATATTCTATTTATGATTTATGGGATGGTTGGAATTGTCCCCGAAGTACTCCGGAGTGATTTTAGTGAGTTTGAGGTCCTTAGAGGGTTTAAAAGTGGCTAGTTTGACTTTGGTAAATATTTTTTAATCTGAACGTCAGATGGAAATTTTGTCAATTCTATTAGATACAGAACGTCAATTTTGGGTTAGTTATATTTAGTTCAAATTTGGAGCCTTTATATTGTGTTTCGAGCTCTTATATGAAAACTAGTTAGAATAGCTTTAAAAAGGGTTTTGTGGTTAATTTGATGTAAAATAATCTCCTTTCGAAAGATAGTTCCATTACGTCTAGAACATCAAATTATGTGGGGTCCTAAATAAATCCCAAAGGTCCATTTGAAGGATTTTTCTTATTTCCCTTAGTTGATGCAGTTGTTTCTGGTGTTGATGGATTCCTTCTTCCTATTTTGGGCTCTTGATCGCATTCACAGAGAAGAAATTATTCTTTATTACAAATGTGATGGTAGAATTGCAATTCCAAAGAGTTAAATGGTTTGGTTCTAGGTCAACCTTCATCGTAATCATGAAGGTTTGAACGTGATCGCGGTAATCGAGTTGAGATAGATTCATGTTCGCATCATGAGGCTAGTATTCACATAGGATATCTTATGTCGGGATAGGTTTTAAATCATTTTCTCATCCAAAATCTCATTTCACCATTTTTCATCTTTGAGACCATGGTTTGTGGCAATTTGAAAGAATATTTTCATCAAACTTAGCTTTAAAAATCTTGATTTCAAACTTGAATTTTGGGGTTTTACTCGGTAAATTACCAAATTCGTTTTTCTTTGATTTCAAGTCCATTTTCAACCCATTTTTAGTTGATTTTTTTTATTTAGACTCCTTTAATATGGTTAAACATGATTCTTAAATAAAATTCCAGATTTACCTTTTTTGATTTGGACTAGACATCAAACTATTTTTGGACCCCAAAAAAATAGCTATATAGATATAATTAGACTCCTTTTGACTTTTAGATTACATTTTTGACAGATTTGCTCAAATCTAAAGCTTCTCTTAAAGGAAATACTCCATGTTGAAAGGTCCAGGCTAGAGATTCGATGATTCGAGGTAGGTTATGGCTTAACTTTCTTCAAAATAACTTTGGTAGTTAACTATCATTTAAAGTATGTTAAGGGTTGGGGATTTCATCGCGGGAATTATACTTTGAGTTAGTTATTTTATCGTGTTGTCCGTATAGGAGCCTATATGAGATTTATGGTTGACTTGAGATATTATTATAGTTTTGATTTCTATGTGGGGGTTTATGTGCATATTTTATTAACTTGATAGACAATTATTGTGATATACCCAATTGGGGTTTGGCATTGGTCTTATTTTGAGCATTAATTGCCTTTATTAATATTGTGATGCCTGAGTGGGGCTTGACTTGATATATGTAGATGATTATTCATTATTGTGGTGCCATGCAAGAGATCATATCATGACGTATTGGATTAAATTATCATATAATATTTGTCTGGTTATAAGCATGCATCCTCATTTCAATTATCTATATACATGGCATCGGAACTACAGATTGATTCTAAAAGAAAATCAAACACTTTATAAACCCTTGGCCGATGAATGTGCCCACAAAGTTGATTGAGATATGAAAGTGAAAGTATATGGGTTGTGAACCTCCTATGGTGTCCTATCTTGGAAGATTTTGCTTGGAAGGTGTATACGAGGTGATATTGAGATATTACATCATGGCCATTGCATTACATTACATCATTTTGAATCTTTTTTTGATATTTATATCATATAATTAGCCTTCTTTATTAACTATTCTCGTGTGTAGTCTTAGCTTGATATTATTCTTATAGAAAATAGTAGGTGATATGACAAAAAGAATTCACAATTCCCAAAATATGAAAAGAAACCTAATGAAATGGAAGGGATTTTAGAAAGATAAAGGCTCACTACTTTACAGCAACTCAACCAAGGTACCACACCACCTAACGCTGCACATAAGTAATAGAAAGTCCCTCGGACTCTACAAAATAAAATGATACGGTGTCTAGGGATGGTCAATGGGCAAGCACTGGTATGTAACTCAAGGAAAGTGATAAAATAATGTCATTGCAAAAAACTAATCAAAGCCAGATGCACAATATTTGTATATATACACATATATAGGATACCGAGAAAGGGACAGGGGTCATAAACATGAGAGTTCAAAATATTAACCTAAATTGTGTAGCTCACTCCATCCTAAAGGAATGCATGGGCTATGTGGGTTCGGTCCTCCCTACTAAAAAAGCCCCAGAGCGTGTTAGCCGCACGGGCCGAGGAAATCGAGGAAAGTCTAAAGTCACCAAGGTGATAGCCATTCAAAATATAAAGTGTGCACTAAGAACACGGTCACATAGATCCCCACATTGGCTAGCGTGGTTTTCAATGTTGGTCCCCCCAGAACTACATCTTGATGGTAAGATACGGAATTCCCTTTAAGCCCAAATTAAAATAGTTTACACATAAACCCAACCATAAACCAAGGAGTCTTCATTAAGGCATTTATTAACATGGTATCGTCATACCAATATACTTCCAAGCAAATGCAATTATACCAAACCAACCCATATAACTATTAGACTCCCAAGTTCCATTTGAAATTAAAACCATGGCCACCAAGGGCCTTAATAAACCATTTTTTATCCATTTATCCTTTAATGCAATGTAATGTTTTCAAAAGATAAGTTAAATCATACAATTATCCAAATTCAAGATCAAGTTTACAGGGTGGGTTGAGGCTAATGCCATTACCAAGTCCAAAAACCATAAATTTAGGAAACCCATGTCACCTATTCAAAACCCTACCATGTTTCACCAACTTAATCTAAAATAAACCATTTATCAAGCATGAATAGCACATTTAAAAAATGGAAAAACAATTTAATTAATAATCAATCAAAAGTCCTTAGTCCAATTTCAAACCCAACAATGCATGGAGGTTGAGTAAGTAAATACTACAATGTAAAAACACAAGTTAGGTATGAGCAACATGCCTGAAATATGGAAGAATTTGAAGAGGATTCGAAGTTTGGAGCCTGAGTGTTAAGTCATAGGAAAGAGTTTGAAGGGAGGAAAAAACCAAAAAGACCCTACACAAAATGTGAAGGAAAATCCTGAGATCAGTCGTCATGAGTTGGGTAATGACTCATGAGGTATGACCATAAGTTGTGGCCCAGAGTCGTTACCTGAGGACCGACAACCTAGTCCTTCACTGTTATGACATGGATCTCTCATAATGACTCGTTGTCTAATGTAACGATTCGTCATAAAGAATTGTGCTCAAGGGATAAACTCTTGGGTATCCTTCTATTCTGACAATGAGTCCCTCTTAACGAATCATTGTGTCTCATAGCAGGTCATACCACGGACTCGTTGTCAAGGGACCAAAAAGTAGGCTTCCTTGCAATCGTGGTAACGAGTCCTCCTACAGATTCATTATGTTTCGCAATAAGTCGTCACCAGGGATGTTATCACTGGTAGTTTTGACATCACTTCAGTAACTTGGCTAATTCAATTATTTATATCTTTGAGGGTCTAGATCCCAAGAATTTTGGGTCTTATATTACCCCATCCCCCTTTTTTGGATCATTCATCCCCAGATGAGAAGTTTGGGCACCTTTAGAATGATAAAAGAAAGAATTCAAACAGAATCCATGGACAAATTCAAAATGCGATAAGAGGGAAACAAAACTTATACCTTAAGCACTGCCATCTATCACTATCACTGGAAACAAGGATATGTATGTGTCTTTCATATCTTCTTTAGATTCCCATATAGCTTCCTCCATCTTTTGAATTCTCCAAAGAATTTTTACCGAAGCTATATCCTTAGTTCTCAATCTACATATTTGCTTATCCAATATTTTGACTGAGGCTGCCTCATAAGACAATAAATTTGTAACACCAACATCCTCAATAGGCACTATCAAAGAAGTATCACCCATATACTTTTTCAGCAAAGACACATGGAAAACAGGATGAATCAAAGCCAAACTCGCCGGCTAACCCAATTCGTAAGTAACGTTCCTAATTCTCCTCACAATCTGATATGGACCAACATAACAGGGACTGAGCTTCCCCTCATTTCCAAATCTTATGACTCCTTTCATAGGATAAACCTTCAAGAATACCCAATCACTTACTTCAAAATCCAACTCCCTCATCCTCACATATGTGTAAGATTTTTGGCGACTTTGAGTAGTCTTAAGTCTTTCTCTAATCACTTTCACCTTCTCCGTGGCTTGGTGAACCAAGTTAGGACAATAGAACCTAGTCTTACCAGCCTTAAACCATCCAATAGGATACCTACAACATCTACCATAAAGAGCCATCTGAATGCTAGAATAATAACTTTTATTTTAAGCAAACTCAATAAGAGGAAAATGATCAACCCAACTTTCCTTAAAATAAATCACATAGTCCCTTAGCATAGCCTCTAAAGTCTAGATAATACTCTCTACTTGCCCATCTATTTAAAGGTGGAAAGTAATACTAAGGTTCACCTTAGTCCCCAAACCTTTCTCAAACAAGCACCAAAAATAAGAAGAGAATTGTGTACCTCGATCTAAAATGATAGAGACCGGAACTCTATGCAACTTAACTATCTCCTAAATGAACAACTTAGCATAATATTCTCCTGGGTAATTAGTCCTCACAGGAAAGAAGTGAGCAAACTTAGTCATCCTATCCATAATGACCCAAATGGAATCATAATGATTGCGAGTTTGCGAAAGACCCCTAATGAAATCCATATTGATCATCTCCTACTTCCATATGGGCAACTCGATCTCTTGAGACATGCCATTAGGCCTCAAATACTCTATCTTAACTTGCAGAAAAACCATACACTTAGAAACAAAATTCCTCATGTCCCTTTTCATAGTATTCCATTAGTAGATGTCCTTAAAGTCATGATGCATCTTAGTCAAATACGGATGAACTGTATATCTAGACTCATGAACTTTGGTCAAAATCCTTTCTCGCAGCCTATCAACATCAGGAACACACAATATTTCTTGATACCTCAAGATGCCATCTCCCACAATCTCAAAAGCCATAATCTTTTGCTAACCCACATCATCCTTAATTTGCATAAGCATGGGATCTAAAGTTTGCTTCTCCTTTACCTAAGTACCAAGAGATGATTTAACCACTTCCTGAACAATTACTCCTCCATCCTTAGAGTCCAAGAGACGAACTTCCAAGTTAGACAGTCTGTGGATGTCTTTCACCAACCCTCTATTCTCTTCATCAATGTGAGATAAGCTCCCTATAGATAACTAGCTAAGAGCATCAGCAATAACATTAGCTTTCCTTGGATAGTAGTGAAGGTTCATCTCTTAGTCCTTAAGAAATTCAAGACATCGCTCTGCCTGAGGTTAAATTACTTCTGCATAAATACATAATGTAAGATCTTATGGTTTTAATAAATATCCACATGTACCCCATACAAATAGTGGCACCATATTTTCAAAGTAAAGACCACAACCATCGACTCTAGGTCGTGAGTCGAGTAATTCCTCTCGTAAACCTGAAGTTACCTGGCTTCATAATCCACAACCTTACCATGCTATATCAAAACACAACCTAGTAAGAAATGGGGTGCATCACAGTATATAACAAACCCATCAGTACCTACGGGCAAAGTCAAAACTGGCGTAGAAGTCTACTTATCCTTCAGCTTCTCAAAACTACTCTCACAAACCTCAGACCATAAAAACTTAACCTTTTTCTTTGTTAGCTTTGTCAACGGAGCAGCAATAAAAGAGAAACTCTCCATAAATCTACTATACTACTCAACCAAGCCCAAAAAGCTCCTAATGTCAGTTGGAGTCATGGGTCTAGGCCACTTTTCAATTGACTCAACTTTCTGTGGATCCCCCTTGATCCCTTTACCAGAAATAACATGCCCAAGAAAGGTCACACTACCTAGCTAAAATTCACACTTAGAAAATTTTGCATACAATTTCTGGTCCTTAAAAGTCTGCAACACAATTTTGAGGTGATTAACATAATCCTCCTCACTTTTGGAGTACCTTAGGATGTCATCAATGAAGACTATAATAAATACATCTAGAAACTATATGAACACCCAATTCATAAAATCCATGAAAGCAGCCAGAGCATTAGTCAACCCAAATGACATAACCAAGAACTCATAATGGCTATACTGGGTCTGGAAAGTAGTCTTGGGAATATCATCCTCCCTAATTTTTAACTGGTCATAGCCTGAATGGAGATCAATCTTAGAGAAACACTTAGAACCTTGAAGCTAATCAAATATATCATCAATCCCAGGAGTAGGGTACTTATTCTTCGCTGTAACCTTATTCAATTGATAATTGTCTATACAGATCCGCAGCGACCAATATTTCTTTCAGACAAAAAGTACAGGAGCACCCTACAAAAAAACACTAGGATGAATGCAACCCTTATCAAAGAGATCCTTTAATTGCTTTTTATCTCCTTTAGTTTAGTCGGATCCACCATATAAAGAGGTATAGAAATAGAGAGGGTATTTGGTAGAAGATCAATCCAAAAATCTATCTCCTTATTAGGACAAATTCCAGGACGATCATCGGGAAAAACTTATGAAAAATTATTAATCACAGGGACAGATTGCAAAGAGGGACCCTTAGAATTGGAATTCTTAACCCAAACTAGGTGATACAGATACCCTATGGAAATCAATTTCTAAGCTTTAAGATAGGAAATAAACCTCCCTTTGGGCACTAAGAAACTCCGTTACTATTCAATTATCGGCTCATTAGGAAAATAAAAACAGACCTTTCGGGTCCTATAGTTTAGAAAACCATATCAGATCCACCAATGTCTCCCTACAATGAATAGACACCATACAACCCCTTTAGATTTTTCTAGCAACAATAGAATCACCCACTGAAGTAGAAATAGAAAAGGGGTTGGAAATATTTTTAAGACCAAAATCAAGGTCCATAAATACATAAAGGGTCACATAGGATAGGATAAAACCCATATCGAATAGATAATAAATATAATGAGAAAAGAGTTGTAACATACCAGTTATAACATTAGGGGATGCCTCAGATTCCTGACAAGTAGCATGACCATAAAGATAATTTTGGCCAGTGTTGGTACCTAAAGTGGTGACATTAGGTATAGGAGCCAAAGAAGTAGAGATCGGAACCTTATTGGCTCCAGTGGCAATTTTAGCTATGGGAAATTTCATTGTATATGGCCAGGTTGACCATAATTAAAACACAAATTCCTCTCATCCTCAAAATACCCATGGTGATACTATCCACAAAATCAACAAAGAGGATAAGGTGGGGCTAACTGAACTTCACTAACCTAAGACTGGGCATCCTGCACCTCAGGACCATTGCTCGCCTAAAAACGATGATCACCTGAGGACTTAGGATAAAGAGCACTAGCCAACGAATAAAAACTTCCCCAATTCCTCTTCTTAGTCTACTGCCTACCATCTCTCCTACAGTTTTGCTAACTTGTACCCTACTCTGAATATCTAAACTTCTTGCTCTACCTCTCTTCCATCTCTACCTACTTTATTTTCTCTTTCTCTACCTATTGCATATAAACCACCATCCCAGAGATGTCCATACCATTGTTCAGCACCTTAGCCTTGCATTCCAACACCAAATCACAAGACAACCCAAAAGTAAACTTTCTCATCCAGGACCTCATATTAGATACCCTTCGGAGAATAACGAGATAGCTACTGAAATGTCAAGGGCATAATCCTTCACATTGATCTTTTCCTACTTCAAGTAAACAAATTCTTTGGCCTTAGACTCCCTCAAATTCTGAGGAAAGAGTGATCAAGAAAGGCACCTAAAAACTCATCTCACACCGCTGACTCAACATCATCACCCTTAATCACTTCCCACTTCTCATACTACTGGTAAGACACATCCTTCAACTGATAGGAAGCAAACTCCACACCCTCTAAATCAGTAGCATGTATAACCCTACAAATTTTCTCCATATCATCAATAAAACCCTAAGGATCCCCCTCAACCTTAGAGCCTGTAAAGGTTGGGGGATTCAATCTAAAAAATGGGCTAATTAAGTGACCTCAGATAAACTAGTAGTAGAACCAAGATGATCAGACCGATGAGACTACAATGCCACCAGTTGGGTAAGCATATGAATAGACTAACAGAACTCTGCATTAGAAATATCTCCCTGAGGTGACTGAGCATAAATATCACCAGCCCAGAAGCCTAAAAAGTACTATTAGGGACCGGTGGAACCCCACGTGGAGTAGTACATTTAGTAGTAGTACATTTAGGAGTAGGGACCCTAGATCGAGTCTTCACTCCATAAATAGGGTGAGTTCCCTCTATATCTTCCCCGAGTGGGACAGAGATTCCAACAGAGTTTTTATGACAGTCTGATCTTTGGGAAGACATGATCTAGAATAAGAATAAGTAAGGAGTTAGAGAGGATTCAAGTTAACTAGACTCTATAGCCTAAAATACACAAGAAAGGGAAGCATTCCTAAATTCTTCATAGCCTCCCCCTATAAGTGTGGCATGCTACACACCCATAAAAGGGGCTCTACTCAACACGACTTTGAGGAAACCCAAAGATCCTAAATTATTCTCTAATACCAAGCTTGTCATGACCCAAACCCAGGCCTGGCCGTGATGGGTAATCTCAAGCCCCTATGGGTTGGAGACAACCCTTTCTTGGTTCAAGAGCAACATAAATATAGACGACAAAAGTTAACCAAAATAGAAATAAGAAAGATAATTAAACCAGGTGATAATTCTAAGAAACAAAACAAACAAAAAACCCAATACTTATCCATAAACCCTCTAAACCAAGAATATCAAACTAAGTCAGGACCCCGACTATGACAAAAAGAAATTCATAATTCCCAAAATATGAAACAAAAAACTAATAAAATAGTAGGGCTTTCCAAAAAATGGAGGCTCACCACTTTATAGCAACTCAACCAATATACCGCATCACCTAACATTGTACAGGAGTAACAGAAAAGCCAACGGACCCTACATTATAAAATGATGCAGCATTCAGGGACGGTCAGTGGGGCAAGCACTAGTATGTAACTCAAGGAAAAGTGATAAAATAATTCCATTGTTAAAAATCAGTTAAAACAACATGCACAATATTTATATATATATATACATCTATAGGATGTCGAGATACAGACAAGGGTCATGAACATGAGAGTTTAAAGTATTAACGTAAACTATTTATCTTGTTCCATCCTAAAGGCACCCATGGGCTATATGGATCTAACTCTCCATACCAAAAAGGCTCCAATACGTGTTAGCCTCACTTACCGAGGAAATAAAGGAAATTATAAAGTCACCAAGGCGATAGATATCCAAAATACAAAGTGTACACCAACCACACAGTCACATAGACCCCTACATTGGCAAATGTGGTTACCAGTGTTGGTCCCTCCCGAGTCTAGACCTTCACAATGAGCTACACAATTTCCTTTAAGTCTAAATTAAAATAGTTTACACATAATCCCAATGATTAACCAAGGAGTCTTTATTAAGGCATTTTCTAACATGGTATCATAATACCAATATGTTTGTAAGCTAATGTAATTATGCCAAACCAATCCATATAACCATTAGACTTCCAAGTTCTATTTTAAATCAAAACCATGACCACCAAGGGCCTTCAAAAACCATTTTATCTGTTTATCCTTTAATGCAATACAATGTTTTCAAAAGATAAATTAAATCATACAATTATCTCAATACAAGATCAATTTTATAAGGTGGGTTGAGGAAAATACCATTATCAAATAAAAATTCATAAATTTAGGGAACCCATGTCACCCATTCCAAACCCTACCATGTTGCACTAACTCAGTCCAAAACAAACCATTTATCAAGCCTGAATAGCCCATTTAAAATATGAGAAAACAATTCAAGTAATAATCAATCTAAATCCCTCAACCCAATTTAAAACCTAATAATTAAAACATAGAAAGGTTGAGTAAGTAAATACCACAATGTAAAAACACAAGTTAGGTATGAGCAACATGCCTGAAATATACAAAAAGTTGAAGAGAATTGAAAATTTAATACCTGAGTGTTAAATTTCTTGTAACACCCTAGTGTCTTTTGACTTGGAAGTTAAAGAGGAAACTAATATAGTTTAATCTAGATAAATATAGGCAAAGGGGTTATTTGGGTGTTTTAAAGTCGAGAGAAAGACTTTGAAGGAAGGAAAAGACCAAAACAACCCTAATTAAAATATTCATGAAAATTTTGAGAACAATCGTCACGGCTTGGGTAAGGACTCATGAGGTCGGACCACGAGTCATAGCCAGAATCATTACTTGAGGATCGATGACCTAGTCCGTCACTACTATAACAATGGGTCTCTCATAATGACTCATTATCGGATGAATGAGTTGTTCTGAAAAATTGTGGTCATGGACTGAACTCTTGGGTATCCTTCTATTGTGTAATACCCCATATTAGACCTAGCTAAGTTATCTCTTAGTTGCATGTATAAGAGGCTTAAAGCCTAAAAATTTTACAAAGTGTTGGGGACTTAGTTATATAGTTTTCCTCTTAACTTTGAGGATTTTTAAACAAAAAGTTGAAGAGAATTGAAAATTTAATACCTGAGTGTTAAATTTCTTGTAACACCCTAGTGTCTTTTGACTTGGAAGTTAAAGAGGAAACTAATATAGTTTAATCTAGATAAATATAGGCAAAGGGGTTATTTGGGTGTTTTAAAGTCGTGAGAAAGACTTTGAAGGAAGGAAAAGACCAAAACAACCCTAATTAAAATATTCATGAAAATTTTGAGAACAATCGTCACGGCTTGGGTAAGGACTCATGAGGTCGGACCACGAGTCATAGCCAGAATCATTACTTGAGGATCGATGACCTAGTCCGTCACTACTATAACAATGGGTCTCTCATAATGACTCATTATCGGATGAATGAGTTGTTCTGAAAAATTGTGGTCATGGACTGAACTCTTGGGTATCCTTCTATTGTGTAATACCCCATATTAGACCTAGCTAAGTTATCTCTTAGTTGCATGTATAAGAGGCTTAAAGCCTAAAAATTTTACAAAGTGTTGGGGACTTAGTTATATAGTTTTCCTCTTAACTTTGAGGATTTTTAAACAAAAAGTTGAAGAGAATTGAAAATTTAATACCTGAGTGTTAAATTTCTTGTAACACCCTAGTGTCTTTTGACTTGGAAGTTAAAGAGGAAACTAATATAGTTTAATCTAGATAAATATAGGCAAAGGGGTTATTTGGGTGTTTTAAAGTCGTGAGAAAGACTTTGAAGGAAGGAAAAGACCAAAACAACCCTAACTAAAATATTCATGAAAATTTTGAGAACAATCGTCACGACTTGGGTAAGGACTCATGAGGTCGGACCACGAGTCATAGCCAGAATCATTACTTGAGGATCGATGACCTAGTCCGTCACTACTATAACAATGGGTCTCTCATAATGACTCATTATCGGATGAATGAGTTGTTCTAAAAAATTGTGGTCATGGACTGAACTCTTGGGTATCCTTCTATTGTGTAATACCCCATATTAGACCTAGCTAAGTTATCTCTTAGTTGCATGTATAAGAGGCTTAAAGCCTAAAAATTTTACAAAGTGTTGGGGACTTAGTTATATAGTTTTCCTCTTAACTTTGAGGATTTTTAAATTAGTCTTCCTGACCTCGAGATGTTGGTTTTTGAGTTAATTCATGTTTAGGGGTGTAAGGATCAAGTCTCAGGAAAGTTTCATATTTTTCAGATAAAGATTGGGTTGTGTTTTGATTTTGATTTCAGCATCTCACCGCGATAGCGATGCGTTCCGCTATTTATAGCGATGAGACACTCACCGCATTGCGGTTCCCTTTTAATTTACATTCCAGTTATGAATTTAATCAGGGCAGTTATATCTTTTAACATCGACCCAATTCATAAAAACATGAATGAAATCTTTAGTTTGGGAATAATTTCCCCATATTCTCTAATTTTCTTAAAAAAAAAAACCCTAATTATCTTCCAAGAACATAAAATTCAATCACCTCCTCCCCAATAAAACCAAGAATTTAAGTTTTCTAATCTAAGAACCTTTAAGAAAGTTTTAACATTGGACTTCTTGTATCAAGATTAAGGATTTAAGGTATGTGTGATGTTCATTGTAACGTCCCACATTTTGGACTGGAATGAAAATTTGTAATTCATATGCATAGATGTTCTAAAATCCTTAAATCCCATGTAATTTTAGTGTTTTAATCAATTATATAGTGTGGGAATCTATTTGAGCATGAATTTAGATCATAGAGGTCCCCTAACTCAAGGACAAGTTGAAAGCTTTCCTATCGTTCAAGTTTTAGTGAGCGTCAAAACTTAGGTTAACTTCAATCGACCATAACTCGTTGTATATATTGAATTAGAGGATCTAATATATATCAAACGGAATTTCTTTGAATTATTTTGCAAACGATATTAATTTCTCTTAAATCTGATATCGTAGCAAAATGTTATGCCCATTTTAGTCTAGCATGTCAGCCTGAAGAACTGAGTGACGACATTCGTGATAACTTATCACAAGTGTGATGACTTATCAAAAACGTCGTCACCCTTAGGCATAATCCATCCCCCGTGACAAAATTTCTTAAAAGTTATCACAAGTGTGACAATTTATCACGAATATCATCAGCCTTAGGCAGAAACCAGCTCCCAAGTGACGACATTTATGGCGACTTATCACAAATCTGACGACATTTCAGCCTTGGTCGTCAGCTAAGATTTTCAGCAATTGTGAACTGGTTTTGTAAGGGTAGTTTGGTCTTTTTCTTCACTTCCCACGACTTATAAACCTCAAGGGACGTAACTTTCTCTTATTTTTCTTTAGTTAACATCTAAAAAACCCTCTCTTACACTTTCAACCACAAGATTAGGGTTTTTATTAAAATCATCTCCCAAAAGCAAGATTCAAGCCCTTTTTCCAAGATAATCAAGAATTAAGTTTCCCAATCCAAGAAATCTCCAGCAACTCATCAAAGTTTCCTTTCTAAGGTATGCATTGTGTTCATCCATGGATCCCTTTCATTCATGGAGATTAAGAATCATGTTTTAAATTATAAATTGTGATTTCCTTGTTGTGTTATGACTATATTCATGTTGATGATTGTTGTTTGGATTCAAGGTTGTATGTTGATGTGTTTTTCATGAAGCATGTGAGTAGGATATTTGAAACCTGTGAATTTTGGATGGATTAAGATTGTCAAATTGATAAGTACACCTATGCCCAAAGTTGTGCATGTAAGGTGTTTGATAAAATACCAAGAATGATAAAATCCAAATTTTTATGACTTAATAGTGCTTAAATGAAAAGTCCATATTCTATTCCTTATGTTTTCACATGAATTCTTTGTTATTGATATGTGTTGTTGTTATGAGTTGTTGTTGTGATATGGAATGTCCATGATATTGAGATATGCAAGTATACCCATGTTATATGTATTCCCTTTCATGTATAAGGTGTTGAGAACCATGTATAGTATGAAATCCCCTACTTATGGTATAATGAATTTTGGATGTTATTCCTATGATCAAGAAGTATCATGTGTGTTAGTTTCTTTCCATATAGTCCTGCGGGTACTTGTACCCGAAAAATGTAGTTGTGTGCCTAAAGATGAGTCAGTCTCAAGATAATCTCAGTTGTGCTATGATCAATAGAACTCAGTCAATTACAAAATTTAAAACTCTCAGATAGTTATAGAACTTAAGAAATCTCAGTAATCTAAGTATCGTTATCAGTCCAGCTTTAGTTCAGTACTTAGCTCAGATCTCGGTAGTATTCAAGAAATCAATTCAGAACTTAGTATCATTTAGTCAGATAATAGATTCAGTAGTATTCTATTAGATGATGGATCCAAGTAAACTCAGTCAGCTCAGTCAAGGAAGAAACTCAATAACAGCTTTAGTTCAATTCAAGTACAAGTTCTAAGAATCAGTTCAGAGTCTTTCAATTGGGAGTAGGAGCTAGGACCGAGCGAGTGCAGGGATGGCGGCTCCCCGTTAGAGAGGTATAGTCATTAGGAGCAATCCCTAAACTCCAGAACTACGTATCCAGTGCTAGATATAGGATTCACCCATCAGAAAAAGGCTTGTCACCCGTCAGAGAGGCTTGGATATTATACTGCCTTAGGCTGACGTCCTACGAGGGTCACCTGTCAGATAGGCTTGACCAGAGAGGTCTTTACCCGTGGCACGGTATTTACACCCTTCCTGCTGGGGTTACAGGTTAGAGCCTGCCAGTTCAGATTTGGGGTATGTCAGTTAAGTGAGAACTCCCACAGTTACAATTTTAGTATCAGTCTTTAGTGTAGAACTCAAAAATTAGGACTATTAGATACAGTCATTATTCTCAGTAAGGAACTCAGATAGTTCCACAAATTCATAGACCACCCGCTAGATAGACTTGGTCTAACATAAAGTTATTCAGTATCAGTACTTACAGAGGTCACCCATCAGATAGGCGATCTCAGTCTCAAATTCAGTTGAGTATTCTCAATATCAGTTCTAGAGATCTCCTATTAGTTAGGCCTGATCTCAAGCTTGTCACTCTTAATCATTATTAGAAGAATTAGACTATCAAATACAGTCGCTCAGAATCAGTTACATCGGTTAGGCCAATCATCACAGTTATATTAGTTAGATCAGTCGTCATAGCTTACGTTATCAGTATTCAATTTCAAGACTGTTAGACACAGTCAATCAGACCAGTTCTTCATAATTCAAACTATCAAAAATAGTCATTCATCTATTCAGTATCTTAGTATCTGTAATCTCATGTTGTCGGCATTCAGACTCAATAGTCAGTATCACCACGAGTTCAGTTATAGTTACTTAGGTATGTATGTATTCTCATGTTCATATCAGTCAGCATTGTTCATGCATATAAACCCTTTGCATTTAGCCTACCTCACTCAAATACTCAGTACACTCAGACGTACTGATGTATTTGCGCTATGGTGTTTTATTTTACGCCATAGGTTTAGAGGCACGAGTTCTAGAGCAGCAGTAGCATTGCAAATTTCATCAGTTAGAGTTAGAAGTGAGTCCTCATCCTTCGAGGACATGATTATTTCTCTATCTTCTCATTGATTAGTTCATTAGTCGGAGTTAGTTGGGGACATGTCCCATCAGCTCTTTATTTAGATTATTCAGACAGTAGAGGCTTTTAGACTAGATTACAGACTAGATTCAAACTTCAATATTTTGGTTTCGTTTTGGTATTGTGATACCACTTTATTTAGACATTGTTATTATTCAGATTATGTTCAGTATTGAACCTTATGACCTTTCAGTTCAGGTTTCTGCATTTATATTTATATATTACGTAGTGTACAGGTACATATATTAGTCATAGGTTAGCTTATGGTCCCTTGGGGTCATGAAGACCGTGTAGTATTTCAGTTCAGAAAATTAGGGCATTACAAACTTGGTATCACAGCCTAAGGTTCAATACTATCCTAGGAAGTCTGAAAGCCACATTTAGTAGAGTCTTGTACATGGGTGTATTATGTGCCTCATTTATGTGCAGGAGGCTATAAGATGTTTTAGGAATAGTTTCCCTTCTTTCATGTCTCAGATCGTGCTATAGAAAGGTTCTCTAAGAAACTTATGTGGATTCTTATCATGTTCCATTTATGTCAGCTTTACTTACTCTTAAGGTAGCAGAAGTAGTGAGGCCCAGAGTTCGACAGATAGAGCTTTCTAAGACCATCCCCATAAATAGTTTGGGATAGTGTTATCTAAAGTTGGCAGAGTATGTTTCATAGGGGTTTGTTGTATAAGAGGTGAATCAGTAGGCTTGAAATAATGTATGCAAGAGTTTAAGTTTAGTGATCCAGAGTTATATGTGTTATTAATGGAGCCATAGTGGTAATTCTTATGGTGTGGAGAAAATATAAGTTTTAGAGAGGTAACATTTGAAGGCTAGGATGAGAGTAGCATGTTTATTAAAGAATTATGGATATTCACATTATGCTTTAGAGACTAAACTTGAATCTTTGAAGAATTTAAGTTGGAGGATTTTAGACTAAGTTTTAAGGTGTGGATGTAAGTTAAAAGATGTGATATTAGCAGCCCATAACAGTAGCGGGTGTAATGTTTATGTATAAGTGGCTAGACATATTCTATAGGTTTCAGTAGGCTTGAACAGTACATACAAGAATTTAAGTTTGATGATTACAGGGACTAAAGAAAATTAAGAGTTGTACCCCAAGGGATAGTATTAGCAGTGAGCTTTATAATTTCAGGTGTAGTCTTGCAGGATGATTTATCATTTAGGTACATTATTGTATCATAGACCCTAGAGTAGATTGATTGTAGTTCAGTTCAGAGTTTAGTGAAGTGTTCCCTGACTTATGATGATGACTTGAGGCTAAGGTGAAAGGTTTAGTTGAAAGAATACAGAAGTAGTGCTTCAGTTAAGCTTAAGTTCTCAGCATGAGTTAGTCAGTAAAGCTAGCAGTTCAGTTTAGCAGTCAGACAATCAAATTAGTATAGTTTGTTTTCACATCTTTCCATCTAGTCATACTGTCAGAAATCTCAGTAAGGTAACTATTCCAAGATAGAGTACCTTAGTAATTGCGAGTATAACTCAGTTCATGCATTATTCATTAGTTTTAGCTCTCCAATGTTTAGTTATGATCCAGTTCGTAGATGCTCTGTGCATCGCCACAGTGTATCAGTAAAGTAAGCCTTTTTAGAGGGACATAGAGTCCCAAGGGGGATATACCCTATAATTTCTCCATGCTTTCATATTTTTCAACCCATTCAATTACATGTACAAATGGTTCTTACAAAGCTAGTATCAGTTATCAGTATATATTTATTCAAGCATTTAAGAGTCAGTTAAGTTAAGTATTCATGCATTAGATATGAATGCTCAGTAGTAGAAGCTCAGCTTATCAGTGTATCCAGTTATGCATTCATGAAAACAGCTCAGTCATGAATTTCATGCATCAGGTATGCATGCTCAGTATAAGAATTCCATCAAATAGTCATGCATCAGATATGCATGTTCAGCCTGAATTTTCAGCATGTCAGTAATTTTATCCATATAGTCATGTTTCAAAAATTCACGTCCTTTAAGTAAGTTTAGTCTATCAGTATTCTCATTCTATTAAGTTTCATTCGGGGACGAATGATTCCAATGGAGACATAATGTAACGCCCCATATTTCAGACTAGAATGGAAATCTGTCATTCATATGTGTAGATGTTCCAAAAGAATTGAATCCATGTAAATTTAGTGTGTTAATAAATTATGTAGTGTGAGAATCTATCTAAGCATGAATTTAGATCTAGAGGTCCCCTAACTCAAGGACAAGTTGAAAGCTTTCCTATCGTTCAAGTTTTAGTGAGCGTCAAAACTTACGTCAACTTCAATCTACCCTAACTCCTTTTATATATCGAATTAGAGGACCTACTATATGTAAAATTAAAGATCTTTGAATTATCTTTCCAACGATATGAATTTATCCCAAATCCAATACCGGAGGAAAAGGTTATGCCCATTTTACGCCAGCAGGTCAGCCTGGAAAACTGAGTGACGACATTCGTGATAACTTATCACAAGTGTGATGACTTATCACAAATGTCATCACCCTTAGGTAGAATCCAGCCCCCAGTGATGACATTTCTGATAAGTTATCACAAGTGTGACGACTTATCACGAATATCGTCATCCTTAGGCAGAAACCAGCTCCCAAGTGACGACATTTGTGACGAATTATCACAAATCTGATGATATTTCAGCCTTGGTCATCAGCTAAGATTTTCAGCAATTGGGAAGTGATTTCATAAGGGTATTTTGGTAATTTACTTCACCTCCCACGACTTATAAACCTCAAGGGACGTAATGTTCTCTTATTTTTCTTTAGTTAAACATCACAAAAACCCTCTCTTACACTTTCAACCACAAGATTAGGGTTTTTATTAAAATCATCTCCCAAAAACAAGATTCAAGCCTTTTTTCCAAGATAATCAAGAATTAAGTTTCCCAATCCAAGAACTCTCCAACAACTCATCAAAGTTTCCTTTCTAAGGTATGCATAGTGTTCATCCATGGATCCCTTTCATCTATGGAGCTCAAGAATCATGTTTTAAATTATAAATTATGATTTGCTTGTTGTGTTATGACTATATTCATGTTGATGATTGTTGTTTAGATTCAAGGTTGTATCTTGATGTGTTTTTCATGAAGCATGTGAGTAGGATAGTTGAAAACCATGAATTTTGGATGGATTAAGATTGTCAAATTGATAAGTACACCTATGCCCAAAGTTGTGCATGTAAGGTGTTTGATAAAATGCCAAGAATGATAAAATCCATGTTTTTATGACTTAATAGTGCTTAAATGACAAGTCCATGTTCTATTCCTTATGTTTTCACATGAATTCCATGTTATTGATATGTGTTGTTATGAGTTGTTGTGATATGAAATGTCCATGATATTGAGGTATGCAAGTATACCCATGTTATATGTATTCCCTTTCATGTATAAGGTGTTGAAAACCATGTGTAGTATGAAATCCCCTACTTATGGTATTATGAATTATGGATATTATTCTTATGATCAAGAAGTATAATGTGTGTCAGTTTCCTTCCATCGAGTACTCGGGTACTTGTACCCGAAAAATATAGTTGTGTGCCTAAAGTTGAGTCAGTCTCAAGATAATCTCAATTGTGCTATTATTAGTAGAACTCAGTCAGTTACAAAATTCCCAACTCTTAGATTGTTATTGAGCTTAAGAAATCTCAGTAATCTAAGTATCGTTATCATTCCAGCTTCAGTTCTGTACTTAGCTCAGATCTTAGTAGAAGTCAAGAAATTAATTTAGAACTTAGTATCATTCAGTCAGATCATAGATTCAGTAGTATTCCGTCAGATAACTAAACCAAGTAAACTCAGTTAGCACAGTCAAGTAAGAAACTCAGTAACAACTTCAGTTCAGTTCAAGCACAAGTTCTAATATTCAGTTCAGAGTCTTTCAGTTGGGAGTAGGAGCTAGGACCGAGCGAGTGCAAGGATGGCGGCTCCCCGTCAGAGTGGCAGAGTCGTTAGGATCAATCCCTGAACTCCAAATATACGTAGCCAGCGTAGAATGTAGGAGTCATCCATCAGAGAGGCTTGACTATTATACTACCTTAGGCTTGACTTCCTACGAGGGTCACCCATCAAATAGGCTTGCCCAAAGAAGTCTTTACCCGTGGCATGGTATTGACACCCTTCCAGCTGGGGTTACAAGTTGGACCCACCAGTTTAGATTTAGGGCATGTCAGTTAAGTGAGAATTCCCATAGTCACAGTTTTAGTATCAGTCTTCAGAGTAGAACTCAGAAATTGGGACTGTCAGATACAGTCATTAATCTTAAGAAGGAACTCAGATAGTTCCATAGATTCATAGACCACTCACTAGATAGGCTTGGTATAACATAAATTTATTTAGTATCAGTATTTACAGAGGTCACCCTTCAAATAAGCTTGATCTCAGTCTCAGATTTAGTTGAGTATTCTCAATATCAGTTCCACAGATCACCCGTTAGTTAGGATTGATCTCAAGATTAGTCACTCTTAATCATTATTAGAAGATTTAGACTATCAGATACAGTCACTGAGTATCAGTTACATCATTAGGCCGATCATCACATTTATATCAGTTAGATTAGTCATCATAGCTTATGTTATCAATATTCAATTTCAGGACTGTTAGACACAGTCAATCAGACTAGTTCTTCATAATTCAATCTGTCAGAAATAGTCATTCATCTATTCAGTATCTTAGTATCAGTAAACTCATTTTGTCAGCATTCAGACTCAGTAGTCAGTATTACTACGAGTTCAGTTATCGTTACTTAGGCATGTATGTATTCTCACGTTCATATCAGTCAGCATTGTTCATACATATAAACCCTTTGTATTTATCCTACCTCACTCGTATACTAAGTACATTCAGACGTACTAATGCATTCACTCTATGGTGTTTTATTTTACGCTATATATTTAGAGGCATGAGTTTCAGAGTAGCAGTAGCCTTGCAGATTTCAGCAGTTAGAGTTAGAAATGAGTCCTCATTCTTCAAGGACATAATTATTTCTCTATCTTCTTATTGATTAGTTCATTAGTTGGAGTTAGTTGGGGACATGTCCCATTAGCTTCTTGTTCAGATTATTCAGATAGTAGAGGCTTTCAAACTAGATTCAGACTTCAGTATTTTGTTTTTGTTTTGGTATTGTGATACCACTTTATTCAGACATTGTTATTATTCAGATTATTTTTAGTATTGAACCTTATGGCCTTTTAGTTCATGTTTCTTTATTTATATTCATATATTATGCAGTTTATAGGTACAGATATCAGTCATGGATTAGCTTTTGGTCCCTCGGGGTCATGAGCACCGTGTAGCATTTCGATTCAGAAATTCGGTGCATTACATTCATCCATGGGCCCTATTCACCCATTGAGTCCAAGAATCTATTTTTATGTATTAAATGATGAATTTAACATATTTATAATGAATTATTTCCATGAAGCTCTTATGAATTTTAATTTATGTATTGTGTTTACAAGTGTTTTGACAGAATGAGCTTTTACACGTTTAAATGATGAAATTTTCATGTTAAATCCCTAAATTGTGGTTTTAGTATTGTAATTATGTTATTATCACATGATTTACCCATTCCCATGCTAAGTTTATGACTCTCATATGTTTGATGAAATGCCTCAGTGTTGGATTTTGAACAATGATTCCCTACTACGGTTTTACAGCTTTTATATGTCCTTATTATTATTTACATTCAGTGTTGGTGGGTTATGAACAACCGATACTTAGTTATTTACATAAATTCAATATCTTCAGAATCATTTCAGATAATCTATGAGCATTGTCATTCAGTCAAGTTATTTATAATCAATTGTTTGTTCAGTTAAGCTTATTTTAGTCCAGAAATCAGTGTCAGTTCAGTTGGGAGTAGGATTCAGCATCGAATGAACCCAGGGATGGGGGAATTCCCACCAGCTTAGGGTTTGACCCTTAGTAGCAATCCATGAGTTATGGAACTACGTAGCTAGTGTAGGTTTGAGATGTCTTCCTACCAGCTTAGGGTTAACACATATCTCATGAGTTTCCTGCCAGTATATGGTTACTCTGTAGTCCTTTGGGACAATAGTTTAGTGGATCTAAACAGCCAATTAGTACTCGTGGCACGGTACTGATACCCTTCCAATTGGGGTACAGGTTGGACCCGACTTAGCTCAAATTGGGGTATGTCGGTTAGATGATACCTTTCACATTCTCAGTTCAGTATTCAGTACAGAGTTCAATTTAAATTTGGTTTACCAAACCATACAGATTACCTATTATTCAGTTATCAGATTTCAGTATTTCAGCTTACAAATTATCTCAGAAATATATATTCTCAGATTTTATAGCTCTTATGTATTTTGCTCTGCTATTTCATGCATGCATACTCAGTTATTTCATGCTATTCAGCCAGTAATTACTTCATGCACAGTTAATCCTTGCATTACAGCCTAACTTTATCTCATATACTAGTACAGTCAAAGTACTAATCTCATAGTTTTCTTTGTGCTATGATGTCTTATATCATAGATTCAGATACTCAATTTCCTAAATGCGCTTGGATAAGTTCAGCATTACAGCAGCAGTGGTAGTGAGTCCTCATCCTTCGAGGACAAGCTTATCTTTTATTCAATTATTTCAGTATTTCTTTATTATAAATAGTTGGAGTTAGTTGGGGGTTTTTCCCATCAACTCCATAGTCAGTCAGTTAGAGGCTTTTTAGACATTCAGACAGTCAGTTAGTTTATTAGACTCATTAGTTGGATTTTACTATTTTTTGCAGATGGTTCAGACGTGTGAACTCAGTAGTATTTTTTGTATTTAAAACTTGATGGCATTGTCAGTTGTTTCTGCATATGTCTTCATCTATCAATTTACTCAGTGCTCACAGCAAGTACCAGCTCAAGGGTTAGCTTGTGGTCATGTGTGACCGCAAGTATGGTTGTCGTAACTAGAGGGTAGCCTCGGGTCATGACAAAACTTGGTATAAGAGCCTAAGGTTTTATAGTGTCATTGTGAGTTTGAAAAGCTATGTCTATTATAGTCTTGTACATGGTTGTGAAGCACGCCACCCTTGTGGACAGGAGGCTACAAGACGTTTTAGGAAAAGTTTCCCATCTTTCAATATTCATATCATTTGAATAAGCATAAGCTCTATTTAAAACTCTTTTTTTTGACTCATTGTTCCTTTTTTTAATAGACAATTCCTCCCAAAAGAAACAATGAAAGAAGAAATGGAAATCAGCCTGCACCTTCGCCTATTCAGAAAGATCTCCTGAATGAGCACGTCTCTTATGCTAAGTTCAGAGCTGCATTCACTACCTTAGCTCATTCAGTAGATGTTCAGGATAATCATCATGCTACTTCCCCAGCTAATCCATTGGCAAATACATTATAGCTAGGATTCGAGACTTCACTCGAATGAATGCCCTATTATTTTCGGGAACCAAGTTTGAGAAGAATCCACAGGAGTTTCTTGATATAGTTCAGAAGGTGACTAATATCATAGGTGTCACTTAGAGCTAAAGTGAAGAGTTGGCTGCATATTAGTTGTAGGATATAGCTCACACATGGTATAAGCAGTGAAAGGGTGATAGAGGTATTAAAGTAGGGGCTGTAGAATGGGAGGATTTTTTTTATAGCCTTTTTAGATAGGTTATTTCTTTAAGAGTTGAGAGAAGCTAAGGTGTTAGAGTTTATTAATTTGAAGTAGGGTAATATGAGTGTGAAGGAATACTCACTTAAGTTTACTCAGTTGGTGAGGTATGCTTCTAATGTGGTTGCAGATAATAGATTTAGAATGAATAAGTTCATTTCTGGTATATCTGATAGTATGGTCAAGGAGTGTAGGACTGCTATGTTGATTAAGGATATAGACCTATCTAGTTTTATGGGTCATGCTCAACAGATTGAGGAACAAAAACTTGAAGATAGAGAGAGAAAGAGAATAAGAGGGCCAGAATATGTAGCTTTAACTTTTCTCAGTTGAGGTCAAAGGGAGGTAACCATTCTTAGTCCCATTAGAAATTCTCAGCCCCAGTTCCATGTTCAGCTAGTGCGCCAGTGACAAAGTTCAGGAATGACAGTTGGGATAGAGCACCAGGCTCTAAGTCCCAAGGTAGTGTGATCAGTGGTCGTACTAATCCGATTTGCAGAAAATGTAGTAAGAATCATCAGGGTATGTGCAAGGATGGTAGTGATGTATGTTTTGGATTTGGCAAGATAGTACACAGGGTTAGAAAGTGTCCAGTAGGTACTCAGAGGGGAAAGGATTTATGCCAACAGGGCCAATCCAATCTGTCATCTCCAGTAGGTTTCCTGACTCAACAGGGCACTACCTCCAGTGCCACCAGTGGACAGTGCCATAATAGGATGTATGAACTTCAATCCCATCATGATCAGGAAAGATCTCCTAATGTGGTTACGAGTATGTTATAGGTCTTTCATCTTCATGTGTATGTCTTATTAGACCCTGGAGCCTCACTTTCTTTTGTAACCCCCTATTTAGCTGTTAATTTTGATGTCAGTTTTGAAATATTAGTTGAGCCTTTCTCAGTATCTACCCTAGTGGGTAAGTCTATCATAGCCAGATGGGTATACAGAAACTTCTTGATTAAAGTATCTCAGAAAATTACTTTAGTAGATCTTGTAGAACTAGAAATGACTGATTTTGATGTCATTTTTGGCTTGGATTGGCTCCATTCGTGCTATGATTCAGTTGGCTGTAGAAATAGAGTTGTTCAATTTCAGTTTCCTAATGAACCAGTCATTTATTGGATGGGTAGTACTTCAGCACTTAGGGGTTAAATTAGGTCATATCTTAAAGCAAGAAGAATGATGTCTGAGGGGTGTGTTTACCATCATGTTTGAGTTAAAGACTCTAGTAATGAGACCCCAAGTCTTGAGCCAGTTTCAGTAGTAAGGTAATTTCCAAATATGTTCCCTAAAGATCTTCTCAGAGTTCCTCCTAAAAGGAAAATTTACTTTAGAATAGATCTTCATCCAGATACCTAGCCTATCTCTATTCTGCCCTATATAATGGCTCCATCTAAGCTAAAAGAGTTAAAAGAATAGTTGAAATATCTCTTAGATAAGGGATTAATCAGGCCTAGTATTTCCCTATGGGGTGCTCCAGTCCTTTTCATGTATAAGAAAGATGGTTCTCTCAGAATGTGCATCAATTATCGTTAATTGAACAAAGTCACAATCAAGAATAAGGACCTACTCCACAGGATTAATGACTTGTTTGACCAACTTCAGGGTGCCAGTTATTTCTCTAGGATAGACCTCAGATTCGGCTATCATCAGCTTAGAATCAGAGAATGTGACATTTCAAAGACAGCCTTCAGAACCCAGTATGGTCACTTTGAATTTCTAGTTATGTCTTTTAAACTAATGAATTTCCCAACAGCTTTCATGGACTTGATGAATAAAGTGTTCGAGCAGTACTTGGATATGTTCATCATCATCTTTATTGATGATATTCTTGTCTACTTCTGTAGTAAAAATGATCATGCAAACCATCTCAGAACTATATTACAGTCTCTTTGAGCCCATCAGTTATTCACCAAATTTAGTAAGTGTGAGTTTTGTGTAATATCAGTATCTTTTCTTGGCCATATTATTTTCAGTAATGGCATTAGAGTTCAGCCACAAAATACCAAAGCAAGATAAACTGGCCCAAATTTATCTCTCCATCAGATATCAGGAGTTTATTAAGTTTTGATGGCTATTACAGATGGTTTATTAAAGGGTTTTCATCTATTACATTCCTCATGTCTCGATGGACTCAGAAGAAGGTCAAGTTTTAGTGGCAAGATTCTTGCAAGAAGAGTTTTCAGGATTTGAAGACTCGACGTACCTCACACCCAGTCTTGACTTTGCCAGATGGTTCATATGGGTTTTTTGTTTACTGTTATGCTTCCAGAGTTGGTCTTGGTTGTGTGATGATGCAGAGAGATAAGGTCATAGCCTATGCCCCTAGACAGCTTAAGCCTCATAAAAAGAATTACCCTACCTATGATCTTGAGTTGGCAGTTGTTGTTTTTGCCTTAAAGATTTCGAGTCATTATCTTTTTGGTGTTCATATTGATATGTTCACAGATTACAAAAGTTTGTAGTATGTGTTTTTGTAGAAGGATTTAAATCTTAGTTAGAGAAGATGGCTTGATTTGTTGAAATATTATGATATAAGTATATTGTATCACCTGGGCAAGGCCAATATAGTGGCAGACACTCTTAGTAGATTGTCTATCGGTAGTATTGCTTATGTGAAGAATGATAAAAAGAGGTTAGTTCAGGAGGTTCATCAGCTTGCTAGATTAGGTGTTCGGTTGGTTGATTTAGTTGAAAGTAGTGTTTGGTTTTTGAATAGTGTGAAATTTTCTTTGGTTGATGAAGTGAAGGAGAAGCAATATAGAGATTCTAGTTTAGTTAAGTTGAAGGAACCAGTTAGAGATTTGAAAGTAGAGGTTTTTCCCCAAGGGGGAGATGGTGTGTTGTGATATCAAGGTAGGCTGTGTGTGTCGCGTGTTGATGGTTTGAAACAACATATTTTAGTAGAAGCACACCGTGTACGTTATTTTATACATTCAGGGGCCACTAAGATATGCCATGATTTGCGAGAAATCTACTGGTGGGGTGCTATGAAGAGAGGTATTGCAGAGTTTATAGCTAAGTGTTCTAATTATCAGTAGGTTAAGGTTGAGCACCAGAGGCCTAGTAGCACATTGCAAGATTTTAATATTCCCACTTGGAAGTGGGAAGAGGTGAACATAGATTTTGTTATGGGTTTTCCTCATAAGCGCTGTTAGCATGATTCGATATGGGTCATTATAGATAGAATAACCAAATCAACTCATTTCTTGCCAGTTCATACTTCTTATTCAGCTGAGTTCTACACCAAGCTCAATATTAGAAAGTTGGTTAGGTTGCATAGAGTTTCGGTGTCTATCATTTCAGATAGAGGTACTTAGTTTACCTCTTACTTTTGGAAAGCTTTTCAGAAGGATCTTGGTACTCAAGTTCATCAGTATAGATTTTAATCCTTAGATAGATGGACAGGCAGAGAGGACTATTCATACCCTAGAGGATATGTTGAGGGCATGTGTTCTTGATTTCAAGGGTAGTTGGGATGATCACTTACCTTTGATCGAGTTTGCCTACAATAACAGTTATCACTCCAATATTCAGATGGCTTTATTTGAGGCTCTCTATGAGAGAAGATGGATATCTCTTATTGGTTGGTTTGAGGTAGGTGAGGCTACTTTGATAGGACCAAATTAGGTGTTTGATGCAATGGAGAAGGTTCAATTGATTAGGGAGAGGCTTAAGACAGCCCAAAGTGGTCAAAAATCCTATGCAGGTGTGAGAAAAAGGGATCTTGAGATTTAAGTTGGGGAATTGGCGTATTTGAAAATCTCGCCTATAAAGGGAGTAAGGAGATTTGGCAAGAAGGGGAAAATCAGTCACCGATATATTGGCCCTTACCGAATCTTGAGTCATTTTGGGAAGGTAGCTTATAAGCTTGAGTTGCTTGTAATTTGGTATCAGTGCATCCAGTGTTCCATGTTTCCTTATTAAAGAAGTGTATTGGTGACCCAGCTATTGTAGTTCCTTTAGGAAGCATAGATGTTCAGGATAGCTTTTCTTACAAAAAAATCCAAGTTGAGATCCTTGATCATCAGATTTGTAGACAGTTCCTCTTAGATTGACTTTTTTTCATTCTCAGTCCCAGCTATATAATCATTCTCATGTCTTTACATACATTCACAAATTCAGTTTAGTCATGTATCATGTTTCAGGCTCAGTCAAGTAATCATGTTTCCAGTTATGCATGTTCAGTATATGATTTTAGTTTCCCCAATATTCTTAGCTTAATCAGTCTCATTCGAGGATGAATGTTCCTAAGGGGGAGATATTGTAATACCCCATATTATACTTAGCTTAGTTTAGCTCCTAGTTGTATGCATAAGAGGCTTAAAGCCTAAAAATATCACTAAGTTTTGGGGACTTAGTCATATTTTTGTCCTCTTAAATTTGAGGATTTTTAAATTGGTCTTCCTGATCCTGAGATGTTGGTTTTTGGATTAATTCATGTTCAGGGGTGTAAGGATCATGTCTCAGAGAAGTTTCAAATTTTTCGGATGAGGATTGGGTCGTGTTTGGATTTCGATTCCAGCAGCTCAGCGTAATAGCATCGTGTTGCGTTCTTATAGCGATGAGATACTCACTGCATTATGGTACCCTTTTAATCTGCATTCTAGTTATGAATTTAATCTCCTGAGGGGCAGTTATGTCTTTTCCCATTAGCCCAATTCGTAAAAACACGAATTAAAGCTTCAGTTAGGGCATTATTTGCCCATGTTCTCCAATTTTCTCTACAAAACAAATCCTAATTATCTTCTAAGAACATCAAATTCAATTACCTCTTCTCTAAGAAAACCAATAATTTAAGTTTTCCAATCCAAGAACCTTCAAGAAAGCTTCAAGATTGGTATTCTTCTTTCAAGCTTAAGGATTTAAGGTATGTGTGATGTTTATCCATGGACCCTTTTCACTCATGGAGTCAAAGAATCCATTTTTATGTTTTAAATTATGAATTTTAAATGTTTATGATGAATTATTTCCAAGAATCTCTTATGAATTTTTATCTACGTATTGTGTTTACAAATGTTTTGATGGAATGAGCTTTTACAGGTTTAAATGATGGAATTTTCATGTTAAATCCCTAACTCATAGTTTTTGTATTGTAATTATATTATCATCACATGATTTACCTATTCCCATGCTAAGTTCATGACTTATATGTTTGATGAAATGCCTAAGTGTTGGATTTTGAACAATGATTTCCTACTATGATTTCAAAGTTTTTATATGTCCTTTTTGTTATTTCTATTCAGTGCTGGTGGGTTATAAACACCCGATACTTAGTTGTTTACATAAATTCAGTATCTTCAGAATGATTTAAGATAAACTATGAGCATTGTCATTCAGTTAAGTTATTTATGATCAATTGTTTGTTCAGTTAAGCTCAGTTCAGTCCAGAAATCAGTGTCAGTTCAGCTGTGAGTAGGATTTAGCACTGAGCGAACCCAAGAATGGGGGCATTCCTGCCAGATTAGGGTTTGAACCTTAGTAGCAATCCCTGAGTTACAGAACTACGTAGCTAGTGTAGCTTTGAGATGTCTTCCTGACAGCTTAGGGTTGACATATATCTCATGAGTTTCCTGCCAGTATAGGGTTACTCTTTAGTCCTTTGGGACACCAATTTAGTGGATCGACGCAGCTAGTGCTAGTAGCCGTGGCATGGTACTGACACCCTTCCCACTGAGGCACAAGTTGGATCCCACTTAGCTCAGATTAGGGCATGTCAATTAGATGATACCTCCTACAGTCTCAGTTTAGTATTCAGTAGAGAATTCAGTTTAGGTTTGCTTGACCTAAGCATACAGATTACTAGTTATTCAGTTATCAAATTTCAGTATTTAAGCTTATAGATTATCTCAGAAATAATATATTGTTAGTCATGCATTCTCATATTTTAAAGCTCTTATATGTCTTGCTTAGTTATTTCATGCATGCATACTCAGTTATTTCAAGCTATTCAGTCAGTCATTACTTCACGCACAGTTAACCCTAGCATTACAACCTAACCTCATCTCATATACCAGTACATTCAAAGTATTGACAACATACTTTTTTTTATACTATGATGTCTTATATCATAGGTTCAGACGCTCAATTTCCTAATCACGCTTAGATAAGTTCAGCATTACAACTGCAGCAGTAGTGAGTCCTCATTCTCCAAGGACAAGTTTATCTTTTATTCAGTTATTTTAGTATTTCTTTATTACAGTTAGTTGGCGTTAGTTGGGGATTTTTTCCATGAACTCTACAGTCAGTTAGTTAGAGACTTTTCAGACATTCAGACAGTCGGTTAGTTTATTAGACTCATCAGTTAGATTTTAGTATCTTTTGTAGATGTTTCAAACTTGTGAACGCATTTGTATTTTCAGTATTTAAAACCTGATGACATTATCAGTTGTTTCCACATATATATTTATCTATCAATTAACTCAGTGCTCACAACAGGTACCAGCTCATGGGTTAGTTTGTGGTCACTTGTGACCGTAAGCACCGTTGTCGCGACTAGAGAGTAGCCTCAGGTCTTGACATGTTGTAACAACAAGTCCTTCCTAATGACTCATTGTGTCTCACAACTGGTCATATCCTGAACTTATTATCAAGGAACCAAAACCTGGGATTCCTTACTTTTGTGGTAACGAGTCCTCTTAATGACTAGTTATGTTTGACAATGAGTCGGTGTCAGAGCCGTTATCACTGGTAGCTTTGAATCACTTCAGTAACTTAGATAATTCAATTATTCATCTCTTGGAGGGCCTAGATCCCATGAACTTGGAGTGTTATATTTTTTGGCCTACCTACCAAGATTGAGCCATGGTAGTTTTCATCATAACCTTAGCTTTTAGATCATGAAAAAGAAGAGGAATATAGAATTTGGTAAGAACAAGATGGATATTTCTAATTAAGGTGTCAAATTAAACATAGCAATAAGCAAAAGAATGAATTAGTTCATGGAGAAAAAGGCATCAAAAATGAAATTAGAAAAATGAATCAAATCAAAATTGAACTTGAAAAATTAAATCAAATCAAATCAAAAATCAAAGAACCAAATTAAGGTTTGAATAAACTAAATCAAAGAACCAAATGTCCACCCCTAAATGGGGGTATCTTTTTTGTTTTTTGAAAATAGGTAGTTACTAATGGCAATTTCTGTGTCATTTTTTCTACAGATATTTCTACATATGATAGTGAATAAATGTAAATAAGCATACTTGAGTCAGTCTCATCAATGGGTAGTGGGATAACTATAGTATCCCTATTTCTGTATTATGTTTTGTGTCCTCCCAAACTTGAATATCTGCTACCATAATTATGTTATTTAGGTCCCCCATTTGTGGTTCAAAAGTTTTCCTCTTTTGCGGTTTAGCAAGCTCACCCAATTCCTTCTTTTATGATTTAGGAAGAACCAGACTTCATGTAGTGTTCTTGCCCTTCTGT
Source organism: Capsicum annuum (assembly GCF_002878395.1). Classification (NCBI taxonomy): domain Eukaryota; kingdom Viridiplantae; phylum Streptophyta; class Magnoliopsida; order Solanales; family Solanaceae; genus Capsicum; species Capsicum annuum. Next base: position 26,596,640 of record NC_061118.1, on the reverse strand, counting down.
TGTTATCTAGGAGGAGCCCTCTCGCTATTATTTCTTTGTCAATTTTACCTATTCCTTTTCTATTATACCATGAGTTTTCTATCTTTTCTTGATTGATAGAAATACTCAATTGTTCCTTATGTGTGGTCTCAATTTTATCTTCTTTTATCTACGTTTCTTCTTGTATCTTGTCTCCTCATTTTTTGAGGCACTATTAAGTGCTATCTGTTGTTATCCATGATCTTTGTTAGGTGTGTCCTTCACCCAGTATTTGCCTTTTTAATAGCATTTGTTCATTTTTATAGCATCCTTAGAGTCTTTGGTCTTGTATGGAGTCCCTCTCTTTATGTCATTAATATTTGCATTAGAGCTTGTACTAGTCTGAGCACCTTTATTATAAGCCTTAACTATATGTATTATATATCTTCATGTTGTGTTAATGCATCAAATTTATTCTGATATCAAATTCCCAATCATACGCATGACCGTTGCTCTTCATTGTATTTTTGTCACCTTTGTTATTTGTAATAGTCTTTTAGTTATCGGAGTTTCCCCACAACCTTACCATTTGACAAAATCCTTGTTGGGTGGTATTTGAAGAATATATACTCTAGAATGTTGTGAATATGGTCCTTTAGCCTTCTCCACCCTCTTTTGCTCCTCCTCCTCCTCACTCTTTCCCTATAGTTGATGCTAATTCTGAATGTAATTTCTAATGAATGTAGTACTTTGGTGGATAATCATATGAATCCTCACCTTTTTATTTTCAATGGCTCCAGTTCTCTTATTTTCTATCTCCATATTCACATATTTTAAGAAAGCAAAGAGCAAATCAATCTGAACCTTCACTCTCACACAACTAGTCTAGTCTTATTCATTATTACCATATCTAGTTATAGAGTTTTTCTGATGCAAGTGTGAACAAAGCACCTTCACATAAAACGTGAGAAGAAAATTTGTAAAAGAGATTCAATCCAAAGCTTGTGTTATTTCTTTATTGATTCTAAAGTTTGCATCATATATAAGAGGTAGCATCAAATAAGAATGACCATCTTTGGCCTTCAAATTGTATGAACTCCAGAACATGATGTTAGTAAAGTCTTCCTTAATAGCATATCTAATCAAAATAAGTATTATAAAAAAAATCAATGGTATATTTAACCTTCAAGTCATACTGTTCAAGGATATTTTTTCATGTTTCATTCAACATGGACCAACCATGAGAGAATTTCCCAACGCCAAAAACTTTTAAATTTTCAATCATATTTATTCTATCTGTTTCTGTCTCTATCTATTTCATCATAGGTTTTCTATTAAGCATTGTTACAGATTTGATTTTGATAGGTTGGATATTGTTATTCTGATGGTAAGGAATTGTTTCTTGGATCTTTAGAGCATAATTTTGAGTTTTACAATTATTGCCACAAGGGCTAATAGTAATGTAATGGGTTGTGAGATTTGAGTACTGATTAAAGGATGTTTTTTTGGTAGGTTAGGGCTTTGGTTAAGGCTAGAGTTAGGAGTAGTAAAATCATTATAAGGATGAAAGCATATGAAATTGAGAGGGGAAAGTTATGGTAATGGCCTAGCCAACCAACGGGGGTGGTGGACCAGTGGCCGTAATGGTCATGCTCTGAGTTTAAAGGTGATGTTTTAGGTATTGAATGAGTAGGGTAGAGAGCATTTTAGACTTCTTAATTTCTTAACATTTTTTATTTTGTTTCTACCCACATGCTAACTCTCTATTTGAAGAAAGTAAAATAAAGTGTCTTATATCTCACTATTGCACAATGTCAGAAAATGACATTCATTTCGAAATCAAAATATATAGTGCATGAATGAAATCCACACGTAATCTAGCTATCTAGTTAATGTTTGAGAAAAATTTTATGGTGTATGAGGCATACCACATTATAGTTTTAAAATATCATATTATACTTGAGTGAGGCAGGCTATTATTTGACATATGGAGTTGTGGACTCCATTATTTACTGTCACTTTTTCTTTAACTTATACTGACCATCATTGTTTCCTTCGCATTCTGATTTTATCTCCTCACTTTCTCTTCCCTATTTCATTCTTTCTCTAATTTTTCAACTTTACTTTAATTTGATCATTTTCTTTTGAAAGGGGGGGGGGATAAAGTAGAAGAGCAAAAATCTAGAAAACAAAAAAAATAATATAATGATTAGGCTAAATTATACAACCATTGCAATCCCAAGGAAATCAAAAATAGTATTTTCATCGTCCATGGTTTGGAGGTCACCCACTATGTTAGAGATAGGGTTTTTTGAGGTTTGATTTAGGTCAACATTTTACTAAAGAAAAATAAATTAATTAAATAACATTTTAAAATATTGAAATCAAATGAAATTTATTAATTAATTTTTTTGTCGATTTTATCAGGTTTTAATTAATTTATTTTTTTAATTTTTTATAAAATATTATATGATAATATAACTCCATGCAGTTATTAAGTTGATTATATTCCAACATAATATATATATATATATATGGAGTGGGGTGTGGGTTGTGTGTGTAGATTTCATAGACAAATCCGTGTGCATTGTTCAAACATTTAGTCATTTTTAGAAATATAATAAATTTTCTTTAAACTATTTTTTTTGGAGTAATAATATTAAGGAATTGGATGTGATGTATCAAGGTTGATATCTTGATGATATTTGAATTAGGCAATAATAATTAATTAAAGAACTACAAATTATTTTAAACATGAAATAGATTGTTGATATTATCAAAAATAAAAATTACAAAACATGTATTTATATAGCATATTTCCGCTTTTTCAGTTATTTTTTGTTTAAAACCAAATCAAATTATGTCGGATTTTAAAATTGAAAATCAAAAGCAGATCAAATTATATTTGTTTTTAGAAATTATAATCAAAATTGAGCCAAATAAAAAATGTCATCTTTTTCTCTTTATTTGATTTAATTTTACAATTAATTGAATTTTCATTAATTGGAGCCCTGTGTAATTGTGCTTCGACAAATTATTGTTAGAAGGATCCGTCAAAAAGCCTATCATTAAAAGCATGTTCTTAGACTAAGATGAACTCATGAACATGTCAAAGCAATTTCACAATTCAATTATCTTTCTTCTTCTAGTTTTCTAAATTAGTCTATTCATCACATTGGCATTTGTTAATCGATTAATATTAGTTGACTTAAATTTATGTGCTTGGTTCAAGATTCTTGGGTTTATGAATTGTTAAATGTGATTGAAAAAATTCATTGATTCAAAACTTTTTTTGTTTTGTTTGTATAAAGATAAGTTAGAGTGAAAGCAAAATTAGAATTTTATATAACACACACATATATATATATATATTATTTATTTTATATACTTATTCTTTAAGCTTCAACGCTTGGTTACAAATTTGTAATGACAAAATATTCAAGAATCTTTTTTAAATACCCATTTCATCCTAAGTGGCGTGACATCTCATGTGGACGCACATCTCTCCACTATGCTCTTGTTAAATATTTTGTATCAATTCATTTCTTTTTTCTTTTCTTTTAGAATTGCAGGCGTGCATATACTTATTTCTACTCTGTTTTTATGGAGTAATGTTGTTAGTTTTTTCTTGGTGAAAAGTAATGTTGTTAGTTGTTAGTTCCTTTGTTTATTCAAATACAATATATTAATTACTATTACTTATAAGGTAATATATCTATTTACAAGGTAATATTGATAATTATTGTAAAAAAATAATAATTGTAATAAGGTAATCAAAATTGAGCCAAATCAAAAATATCATCTTGATAGTGTAACTTTATTTACACTAATAATATATTTGACATAAACTCTTTTAATATGTAATTTTTATACTCAATTTTTATGAGTAATTTCTAACTATTAATATATTGTCTTTCGAATTTATCTTTTTAAAATTTCAGATTCTACATTATATATAGAGAGAGAGAGACAGATATACACACACATTAATTTATGTAATTTTATTGGTAAATTATATTAGGTAAATAAGATTATACAACAACAACAACAATATACTTAGTATATTCACAAAGTGAGGGCTAGAGGGTAAGTGTACGCATTCCGTATCACTACCTCAAAGATGAAGTACATAATTTATTTTCGTTCACTACAAGAAAATGACAAAATTGTGACACACATTTTAGTCACAAATCAATCACAAATCATTGATTATGATGAATTTGTGATGAAAAAATGGGCATCTCAGAACCTTGGGTCATAAATTCACTGTGACGGACTTAAATTCCGTCACAATATTATTGTGATAGAACTGATATTGATTGTCTGTCACAATATAAATCATTATATTTGGCTTAAATTTCATCACAAATTTGTAACAGATTTTTGATCAAATATTCCGTTATAAAATAGTGACAGAATCATTTTTGTAACAAATTTTTAAATCTAATTACAATAATTGTGACAATATATTTCGTTACAAATAATTTGTGACAAACTAATTTAGTCACAATATGGCTCTCTTACCTATATTAGTAACAAATTTTGGATAGATTGTGATAAATTAATTTTGTCACAAATTTTATTTAAATTTTTAATTTTAATATATATATATATATATAAATAAAATTAGCCATCATAATAAAATAAATATAATATAAAAAGTCACCGCTAATAGTTGACTAAACAAGTTGCACTAAAGAACAACACAAAGTATTTAAATCAGCAATGATAACTCCAGCATTCAAACTCCATCCGCGTGCAAAATTCCTAGAGCAAACTAGAACGAGTATTTAAATGGAGTTTTTATGCTATCAAAGTTCCAGAACATATCGAACAGCCTAGTGCAAGTCCTCTAGCTCATGTTCAAGATCCCAAAGTTCCAAAAAATATGAGCAGTAAAACAACAACTGGAGCCTGGACAACTATTGTGTAGCTGGACACTAAAACTACATGAGCAGCTAGATCAATTGTCCCAAAAATACACAAAATTTTTGCATAATTATGCAAACAACTACATCAAAAAGTCTACTTAAATCAATGCAAATAGCTACAAAATAAATCCGAGCTCCCAAATGATTTCTAACTCATACGAATATGATTTTCCATCTACACCTTAAAAATTATATGAGAGAGTGAGTGAGTGTGTTACCTGCTCAGTCTATTCTTTCATGTACTGCCGGGGATGGACCGTGGTGGATGGATAGACCATGGTGGATGGGTACGCATGTTTTTAGAAGAAGGTTGCTGATAGGTTCAGAAGAGTGGTCCATGATTGTCTCCTTGGTAACAAATATTATTTTCTTTTTGTAATAATCTTATAATATAGTAAGAAAATTGAAATTGAACTTCTTTTCAATAAGATCCAACATGACTTAAATTTTCCATTTTATAATCAACAAAGAATATAAAAAAATCTCACTGACAAAAAAGATTTGAGCAAAAAGAAGAAAATTCAAAGAAGCAGTACATATATAGACAACCCATATGAGTTCCCATGCTGTTGAATCAACCATGCATCAAACCTTTATCTACTATCCCATCTAAAATTGATTCATCACCGCATACAAAAGTCTTGTAAAAATAAATATGCATATGTATATATAAAATAAAGTTGATTTCAAACCTTAAATTAATAAATGTACAACACACAACTCATGTTCCTCAACCTGCTCCTTGCAAAGTGTTTGAATTCAACACTTCTCTACCAGAAAGCTACAGTTTCTATTATGTCCTTTTGCAGTGGAACTTACTAAGGTTTCTTTCTAACCTTGCAATTAGGGGCGATGCTACAGTTTTGCCTACAGATTCGGCAACTCAATAGATTTTGCTTGGACTTGTATTTCTATTTAAAATATATTGGCATAATACATAAACAAACATTCAAACTTGACCTCAGTTGGCAAGTAAGTATTGCAATTTTATTGACAGTGCACATCTAGACACCTCAACTCGTCTCCACTGTTTTCGATTGAACAATCCAACTTATAAAATTATTATCTATACACCTCCAAAATTTATGTGTCACGTCAGCGTTGGGTTTTCATGAGACACCTCCAATTATTATAAGACAACACTTTTACCAAGAGAGAAATACACATGGCCTGGGTGACTACTATATCCTCAAAGTTCCATGAGAAAGCCTATTCCTTTATGCCCTGATAAGCAGTCAATTTGCAAGTGTTAACTTGAGTTGGATGGTGGGCACTATATCTTTGTATCTTACTGTTTCATGTCCTACTAGAAGATTATGTATCTTGTGAATGGTGAAGTTAAAATATATGAATCTTATATAGGTGTCTGATAAAAAACATGAGATAACAGTGGCGGAGCATCTTTATCCAAGGGGTGTCAATTCATTAAAAAACTATATTGTATAGATTGATAAGAAAAACTTATATAGATATACCATACATTGAATCATTTTTACTTCTTCGTGTACTTATTTCGGCTTCCTTTAGTGAAATGCTAACTACACCACTATTAAGGTTATGAGTTTTTGTATCTTTTTCCTAGTTCTTCACATAAATAAGTATGGATTTACTTGTTTTACAAGATTCTATGTTCCTTCCCTGACATTTTCTGGTGCAAAAAATATGAATTTAAAAAATTCATTAAAGAAGTCTATAGACCAAGGCCTATAAACATTCAGGCATAGCGAAGGAAGTCCAAGAAATTCAACCAATCAAGCATTTATCAGAAACCACAAGTATTTTTCACAATCCTTTAAATCTTAAACTATGTGGATAATGAAATAACAATTATTCACTTTAAACTCTTAATTGAAGAAGAATGGGAACGAATTTGAGCAAAATCTACAAAAGACTCAAAAATCATTTAATGTTCAAAGAATTCAAATCTGTGAGCAAGATGACAATGAAATCAACATTTAAAAACAAAGACGAATTTGAGCAAAATTTTCAAAAGACCCAAAAATTATTTACTGTTCAAATAATTCAAACCTATGAGCAAGATGACATTGGAATCAAAAATGAGAAAAAAAACTTCAAATCAAAAACATATAATTCAAATAACTATTTGTGCAAAGCTAAAGAAAGATTTCATTTCATATCTATGATAAAAATGAAAATAAGAACAACAAAATCGAATCACCATTATTTTTTGAAATGTAAAAAATAGAATATGAGAAAACTTACCTCAAGATGTTAATAAGAAGAACAAAATTTGAGATAGATGTAGGATTTATTTGAGAAAAACTTGATTCACCATCATTTTTTTATTTCTTCTCAAAGGTTAGTTATGCAGATAATGAAAGGTTTGCTGTGTAGAGAGTGAAGAGTTTTTTCTTTATTTTCTAAGGGAAAAATAAAAGCTGTAAAATAATTTAAAGGGAAAATGAAAAGAAGAAAATTTTTTTAGAGGGAAATGAAAATGTCCTCAAATTGTGCTTTTGTTTCGAAAATTAATCCATCAAAATATTTTCAAAATTTGTTATTTTTTTATATTTTACTTTACATTAGTTTTTTTTTTTGATTTTTTGTGAAGGAATGTTCAATCCGTCACAAATTTAATCACGGATTTGTGATAAAAAGATATTATTTTTTCTTATCAACTTTATGTTATGACAAAAATATGTCCGTCACAAAAATTATATTTAAAATCTATCACAAATTAGTCACAAATCTGTTACTCTCTTAATTATTAAATGAAAAAAAATTTAAATTTTATATTTATACAAGAATGACCCATCACAAATTCATCAAAATTCTATCACAAATTATGATAAAAGTGTTTTGTCTCAACTATTCTATCACAATTTTACCATTTTCTTGTGGTGGATATACCCCCGACATACGTATAACCTATGTGTTATGACTCTAAATATTTATTAATTTTTCATCAATTAATATCAATTTAATCAAGTTACCTGAAACACTATTTGACTCACTATAATTGATTATATCATGACATTCTTCTTGTAATGTCCTTTGGTTATCTTCGTTTGAGGTAGTTGCATAGACAAATTCTTTTAGAAATTTTATTTGCATACTGAACTAAATCGTCTCTTGATTTTATTGAACACAACACATTAATATTACTTGTTATATTATTTTAATATACCATATTTAGTATGATTCTATTTTAATACATCATATTTGATACTACTATTCTTATAAGCCCTATCAAACCACTTCATGCTTCTTCAGAACACCATATGTGATGCTATATTTATGATTGTTACCATTTTAATAATCCTATCAAATTAATTTATTTTTTCAAAAAAAAATAATTAAACACATACAATATTAAGATTACAATATTGAATCCATAAAACGGGACTATTATTATCTAGTATAACAAGAAAGATTAGAAAACAGAGGATTTGACAGGGGGCACGGAGGGAGAAATATAAGGGAGAGATTTTCATGTGTCAAACAATAGCTAGTCTCACACAAAAATAACGTCGTGTACCGCACACATCATATGAGAACAAATACTTTGCCACATTGGTTTTCTGGTTTAATTTTTCTTTCTTCAATTTGACTTTTTTCGGTTCGACTACTCGATTAAGTCAATAATTATAATCAAAGTTATATTTACGTGTTGAAAAAAATAAAAATTATATACAAAGAAAAATAATAATATTGAATCTCTTAAATATATTTCCTAATATAAGTCACGAGCAAAATTTTAAAACACAATATTTAAAACTTAAAAGTATATCAAAAGAAGGTTCAAACATAATATATAAACTAAATAATAATGAAAGTTTCAATACAATTAACTTGGCAATAATTAAATGCAATAAGCTAACACGTTAATCCGGTAGTACCCTAATAAAAAAGAAAATAATTAAATGGGATGAAAGTGATAAACTTACACTCTAATTCTAGACCTAAATATAATATATGTATACAAAACACTTGGACTTTTTCGTTTCTTGATTTTTTATTTTCTATATCCAAAATCAAAACAAAAACCCAAAAAAGAAAAAAAATCAGAAATGAAAACAACAACAACAACATATTCCTTGTATTTCCATATAATGGGGTCTGGAGAGGGTAAATGTACGCAGATCATATCACTACCTCAGGTAAAGTAGAGAGGTTATTTTCGATAAAATTTAATTCAATTTGATTTGACTTTTAGATTTAATCTGAATAACCTACACCCCCACTATTGCTTGTTGAAATGATATAAGAGATGTGCCCTTTTGCAAATAATCCAATTTGCTTGAGTTTTTTCTCTTGTTATTTATCGAAAAGGACGATAGTTAGATGTTCTACCTTTTGAAAGAATATAATTTGTTCTCGAACTTAATTTATATTATAGGATTTAACTAGTCATAATTTCTTCTTTTAGAAAAAAATACTTTTTCAAATACATAAGTTGAAAATATCAATAAATATTTATATTATTATAATCATTTCATATTCTCATGATTGGAGATAAGATAAATATTAAATTAAATTCTAAATATAAAAAGATGGTTAAAATGGGAAATATGCCTATAAATTGGAAGATAGGAGTATATATGCTTACTGAAAGTAAAAGAAGTTCAAATTGCACAACTAGTTGTACATTTTCACAACTCTACACGAGTGTTTCCTTTTCTCAAAAGAAGCTTTATGATGCATGGCTCATGAATATTGTAGCAGCTCCAATAAATATAGGCTTAAAGTCATTGCCAGGCACCTAAAGTTGTTTCGAAAATTCACTTATATCCTTCAACTAAGGCCTGTACCTATCAGACCCCTAACCCACCCGAATTTGATCCAATTATGCCTTTTTACCTACATGGAACACAACATGTTTTTCACTCACTTGAGGCGCGCGAGGAGTGATTTTTTTACAAATTTACGAATAAAAGGTGCCAATTGGCACTGAGGATCCCAAAAAATTATTAATAAACAAAATTTTTTTAAAACAAAGGTTCAACCATTCCCTTCCCCCCAACAATCCGATACCTCCTCTTCATCTTCTTCTCCCACCCTTCTTCCTCATTTATTTTTTTCTTAAACTTAATTAGTATACGTAATTATATTATTTTCCTTTATACTTTCAGGAAATTAAACGTAGGTGTTGTATTGTTCAAATAAATTTTCATCCTATTCAAGATTTTGGCATAATCATCTAAGTTAATCACAAAAAATAACGTTATTTCTCTATAGATGGAATTTTCTGTAACGCCCCAAAATCTATTTCCTGGGATGCCACACGGTGCTCCAAACTACAAGTAGTCCTGAGCTAACCCTGGCTGCCTTCTATTAACTCTAATCTCAAAATAAGGAAATATAATTATAAAATCATAATAATTGCGAAATACTTATCTAAAACATCTCAACCTCTCAAGTCTTAGTAAAGCAATACTGAAAAGAAAATTTTAATGCTGACTCAGTCTACAACTGAAACTACTAGTCCAACAAGCCTCTAATAACTAAATCTAGAGAGCCACTGGTGCAGGCCCCAACTGACTCAAAATGTCTGGAATGAATAACGGAAAAAAATATCTACTAATGAAATTAGAAATCTGAATACTAAGTCCCCGAACTATGAGAAATCACCAGCTGCAAGGATGTAGATAAGGTACTCGAAAATCACTCACGCTTTTGAAACTGAGCACCTGAACCTACATTATGAGACAATGTAGCACATAGACATATATGTGGATCAGTACTTTAAGGATGTACTAAGTATATGGGGGTGTATGAAACAAGTAAACAATATCATCCAAGTTTATAAAATAATGCATGCTAAACATAAATGATTCACACGGGCTTAAGATATCTGAAATCTAAAAGTATAAAGCATGAATGGTAAAACATGCAATCTAATTCTTGTTAGTTATAACACTTAGTCTCTAAAAGATTTTTGTTCTAGAATCTGTAGTCTATAAGCTTTAAAATTTTGAGGAAAAATACTTTATCTGAAAAGTTATTTATTATTTTATACTAGTAGGGAGGTTCTCTTAACCAACATAAACCATGCGAGCTACATGGAGTCTAATGTATCGTCCTCCTTACCTCACGTTGGGGAGAGATGTCATACTCTTGCCAGGGAGTATAACCTCAGCTTAAGTGATCACTATCTCTGCCTCTATGGGCACTTTAATCTCAATCCTATGGCACCATATTCAAGCATCTTTTTTAAATATCAATTTCATCCTAAGTGACGTGACATCTCATGTGGTCGCACATCTCTCCACTGTGCTCTTGTTAAATATTTTGTATCAATTCATTTCTTTTTTTCTTTTCGTTTAGAATTGTTGGCGTGCATGTACTTATTTCTACTCTGTTTTTATGGAGTAATGTTGTTAGTTTTTTTTTTGGTGAAAAATAATGTTGTTAGTTGTTAGTTCCTTTGTTTATTCGAATACAATATATTAATTACTATTACTTTACATATTTGATTACTCCAAAAAATAATTATTGTAATAAAATAATAAAAGATATTATGAATACTTATAAGGTACTATTTTTTTTATTGTTTTACTTTCCTTTTAGACTATTTTTAAAAAATATATATTTTTCTTTCTTGCTAGTAATTCTTTAATTTTAACTTTTTTTCATGTTATGTTTAAGTTCACGAGATTAAGATATATTTTGATACATTTCACGTGACTTTAATTTGATATATAAAATTTAAAGGCTTTTCTTTTACTTTATTAAATTTTGTGTTAAATCAAAATCAAACAAACAAATTAAATCGAGAAAAAATATTCAATTAATTCAAATTGAAAATGTTCATGTTGTTAAAGGTAATTATAAAAGTGTAACATGTCAACTAAGTATTCATGAAAAATGAGATTTGTCATTCTAGAATAAACCAAATTATACACTACAACAAATAAATAAAAATTAAGGGTATAACAACTAAAGCTTTGTAGTATAACTTTATTTACACTAATTCTTTTAGAAATTTTATTTGCATACTGAACTAAATCGTCTCTTGATTTTATTGAACAAAACACATTAATAGTACTTGTTATATTATTTTAATATACCATATTTAGTATGATTCTATTTTAATACATCATATTTGATACTACTATTCTCATAAGCCCTATCAAACCACTCCATACTTCTTCAGTACACTATATGTGATGCTATTTTAATAAATTGTTACCATTCTAATAATCCTATCAAATTATTTTTTTTTTTAAAAAAAATAATTAAACATATACAATATTAAGATTACAATATTGAACCCATAAAACGGCACTATTATTACCTAGTATAACAATAAAGATTAGAAAGTAGAGGATTTGATAGGGGGCACGGAGGGAGAAATATAAGGGAGAGAGTTTCATGTGTCAAACAATAGCTAGTCTAACACAAAAATGACGTCATGTACCGCACACATCATATGAGAACAAATACTTTGCCACATTGGTTTTTAGAGGTGTACATTCAATCTTTTGGTTTTGTGTTATTTCGTTTTTAATTTTTAAAAAATATAACTCATTTCGATCAAAAATAATTTTTTTTTGGTTTAATTTTTCTTTCTTCAATTTGACTTTTTTCGGTTTGACTATTTGATTAAGTCAATAATTATATAAACTAAATAATAATGAAAGTTTCAATACAATTAACTCGGCAATAATTAAATGCAATAAGCTAACACGTTAATCTGGTAGTACCTTAATAAAAAAGAAAATAATTAAATGGGATGAAAGTGATAAACTTACACTCTAATTCTAGACCTAAATATAATATATGTATACAAAACACTTGGGCTTTTTGGTTTCTTGATTTTTTATTTTCTAGATCCAAAATCAAAACAAAAACCCAAAAAAGAAAAAAATAATCAGAAATGAAAACAACAACAACAACAACATATCCCTTGTATTTCCACATAATGGGGTCTGGAGAGGGTAGAATGTACACAGATCATACCACTACCTCAGCTAAAGTAGAGAGGTTATTTTCGATAAAATTCAATTCAATTTGATTTGACTTTTAGATTTAATCTAAATAACGTACACCCCCACTATTGCTTGTTGAAATGATATAAGAGAAGTGCCTTTTTGCAAATAACCCAACTTGCTTGAGTTTTTTCTCTTGTACTCTATCGAAAAGGACGATAGTTAGATGTTCTACCTTTTGAAAGAATATAATTTGTTCTCGAACTTAATTTATATTATAGTATTTAACTAGTCATAATTTCTTCTTTTAGAAAAAAAAATAACTTTTTCAAATACATAAGTTGAAAATATCAATAAATATTTATATTATTATAATCATCTCATATTCTCATGATTGGAGATAAGATAAATATTAAAATTAAATTATAAATATAAAAAAATGGATAAAATGGGAAATATGCCTATAAATTGGGAGATAGGAGTATATATGCTTACTAAAAGTAAAAGAAGTTCAAATTGCACAACTAATTGAACATTTTCACAACTCGACATGAGTGTTTCCTTTTCTCAAAAGAAGCTTTATGATGCATGGCTCATGAATATTGTAACGGCTCCAATAAATATACACTTAAAGTCATCGCCAGGCACCTAAAGTTGTTTTGAAAATTTACTTATACCCCTCAACTAAGGCCTGTACCTATCAGACGCCTAACCCACCCGAATTTGATCCAATTAGGCCTTTTTTACCTACGTGACACAACGCGTGTTTTTCACTCTCTTGAGGCGCGTGAGGAGTGATTTTTTTACTAATTTATGAATAAAAGGTGCCAATTGGAAATGAGGATCCCAAAAAATTATTAATAAACAAAATTTTTTTAAAACAAAGGTTCAACCATCCCCCCCACCGCAATCCGATACTTCCTCCTCATCTTCTTCTCCCACCCTTCTTCCTCATTCTTTTTTTTTTCTTAAACTTAATTAGTATAGGTAATTATATTCTTTTCCTTTATACTTTCAGGAAATTAAACATAGGTGTTGTATTATTCAAATGAATTTTTATCCTATTCAAGATTTTGGCATAATTATCTAAGTTAATCACAAAAACTGGCATTATTTCTCTATCGATGAGATTTTCTGTAATGCCCCAAAATCTAGTTCCTGGGATGCCACACAGTGCTCCGAACTACAAGTAGTCCTGAGTTAACCCTGGCTGCTTTCTACTAACTCTGAATCTCAAAATAAGGAAATATAATTATAAAATCATAATAATTGCGAAATACTTATCTAAAACATCTCAATCTCTCAAGTCTTAGTAAAGCAATACTGAAAAGAAAATTTGAATGTTGACTCATAGTATACAACTGAAAGACTAGTAGTCCGACAAGCCTCTAATACCACTGGGACAGGCCCCAGCTGGCTCAAAATGTCTGGAATGAATAAGGAAAAAAACATCTACTAATGAAATTAGAAATCTGAATACTAAGTCCCAGAACTATGAGGACTCACCAGCTGCAGGGATGTAGTTGAGGTACTCGAAAATCACTCACGTTGTCGAGACTGAGCACCTGAACCTACATTATGAGACAATGTAGCACATAGACATATATGTGGATCAATACTTTAAGGATATGCTGAGTATATGAGGAGTAAACAATATCATCTAAGTTTATAAAAAATGCATGCTAAACATAAATGACTCACACAGGCTTGAGATATCTGAAAGTATAAAGCATGATTAGCAAAACATTCAATCTAATTCTTGTGATTCATAACACTTAGTCTCTAAAAGCTTTTTGTTCTAGAATCTGTAGACTATAAGCTTTAAAATTTTAAGGAAAAATACTTTATCAGAAAAGTTATTTATTATTTTATACTAGTAGGGAGGTTCTTTTAACCAACATAAACCATGCGAGCTACATGAGTCCAACATCTCATCCTCCTAAGGAGGAAACCTCACGTTGGAGAGAGGTATCATACTCTTGCCAGGGAGTATAACCTCAGCTTAAGTGATCACTGTCTCTACCTCTATGGGGACTTTAATCTCAATCCTACAGTGGCACGTAGTTCTGGGGTATGAAACCTTGAAAACATACCCAACTCGGTGCTAAATACTACTCCCTTTTTATTTGCTACACTCATCTCATTGGAAATCCACTTTTAAAAATAATCTCATGGTTTATAATGTAAACCAACTATATATATATATATATGTAATCTAAAATAAACTCTGAAAAGTGGATTTCAAAACTCAACTAGGGATCCCAAGATCAAATACTTTTTATTCAACTCAAAATATACTAGTCACAGGGTGCTCAAAGCACAAGTTCTTAGAATATAAATGCTCAAATTAGGATCTAATAACCCATGTCTCAAACTCACAAAATTTCATAGTAAATCATCATGCTCAACAGGTTTTCTTGGAAACACTTCAACCATATCAATATACTAAAATCAAGAATCACAAATATATGCTTAAACTCAATTGAAAATCCAAAATCAGTATCTCATAACATACTCGTGGTATTCAAAATTATAAAGAAGCATTCTTAACTCAAAACAAATGTGGAATTTCATAATTCAATAATATCATGCTCAAAATCATCAATAAGATACTTTTGGGTATAAACCCAATATCAAACATAAGAAATTTATTTAAAACATAATTTTGGGCACAAGGACGAAAGGATTGTCCTTGTTGAAACCCCACATACCTTAGATGATGAACTAAATAAATAAGCTTGATTTTTTAGATGTTATTTATGCTCTTGGATGAAGATTCTTGAAGCTCTTGGTCTAGGGATCTTAAATCTTAAAACAATTTGGAAAAAGGATGGTGGAATCTTGAGTTTTTTGTAGATGAATATTGAAGCCTAGGGTTTTGAATAAGAGTAATTTTGATGAAACTTAGCATATAATGCTTCTAAAAGGATTTAATCATGTGTTTGGATGGATTGGGGGTTGGGGAAAAGTCTAAAATACCCCCTTTAACTCCTAAAAAATACTGGAAAAATAAACTGGGGTCCCAATTTTTTACCTTGGTGCGACGCGCCACTATCTCACCAAGCCACTGGAAAATGCCAACTGGGAAAATGCTTGGTGGTGTGATGCGAAGGTATTGCATTGCCACCTTGGATGGGACCCAGAAACTCAACGCGACGCGCCATTATCGTGGACATTTACTGGAATCAAACAATTAGGGATTTGGCCCTCTCCACGATGCACCACTATCGCGGAGGGCCACTGGAAATTGACAAATGTGAATTTGCTCATCTTTGTGGCACGCTAAGGGTCCAGGTGACACACTGCCAACCTAAAGTGCTATAACTCCTTTGCTGAGTGTCAAAATTGGGCGAATTTGGTATCAATGAAAAGATTAATCAATTTCTCACACCGTGAAAAGTCCAAATCTGGGAAATTTTACATTAAATAATTATCATCTATTTTGGAAGATATTCTTTAACATTCTTGGGATGGATTTTAGCTAGAAAAGGTATGAGGTATTAAAATATCTCCTCTTTGGAAACATTCGTCCTCGAATGTTACTAGTTAAGCTAAAATTTCTAAGAAATCTAGGAATATAAGATAGCATGCACAACTGGAATAAACTGAATAGCTAAATCTAAATCATTCTGAGCTTTTGAGTAATTTTGTGAGTGCATGAACTTACTTGAGGACAACTATATAGCTGAATATTTGATTAGAAAACAACAAAATCAAGGAAGAGTATTACCTTAGGCTAAATCAGAGATTGCAGAGTAGAGGTGAGGGTACTTAGCTCGCATATCTGCTTCTGCTCCCAAGTAGCGCCCTCAACTAACTGATTTCTCCATAGAATTTTGACTAAGGGAACTTCTTTGTTCCTCAATCTATGGATCTGATGATCTAATATCTCAACCAGAACCTCTTCGTATGAAAGGTTGTGCTGAATATTTGAGCTTTCTAACGGAACTACAACGGTGGAGTCACCGATGCACTTCTTAAGCATAGAGGCGTGGAATACAGGATGGACTGCTAACAGGTCTGCGGGCAACTCAAGCTCATAAGCTACTTTCCCAACATGACTCAGAATTCTATAAGCGCCAACATACCGGGGACTAAGTTTCCCCTTCTTGCCAAATCTCTTCACCCCTTTCATGGGTGAAATCTCTAGATACACTAAATCACTAACCTCAAACTCGAGGTCCCTTTTCCTCACATCTGCATATGATTTCTGACGACTTTGGGTTGTCTTCAACCTTTCTCTAATTTTCTTGACTTTCTTCATAGCCTCAAATGTTATATTAGGCCTAAGCAAAGCAGTCTTAACTACTTCAAACCAACCTATGGGTGATCTATATATCCTCTC
>NC_061118.1:26524798-26576514 GCF_002878395.1 Capsicum annuum | reverse complement strand
CTCTCCTATAGAGCCTCAAATGGATCCATCTGAATGCTAGCATGATAACTATTATTATAATAAAACTCAATCAATGGAAAATGCTCATCCCAACTACCGTTGAAATCAAGAGCACATGCGCTCAACATATCTTCTAATGTTTGGATAGTCCTTTTTGCTTGACTATCTGTCTAAGGATGAAAGGCAGAACTGAGATGAACCTGGGTACCAAGACCCTTCTGAAAAGCTTTCCAAAACTGGGAAGTAAACTGAGTACCCCTATCCAAATGATAGACAAGGGAACTCCATGCAAGCTAACTAAGTCTTGGATATACAACTTATCATAATCTTCAGCTGTATAGGACGTATGAACTGGCAAAAAATGCTTTGACTTAGTCAGTCTGTCTATAATAACCCATATCGAATCATGATGACAACGCGATTGGGGTAAACCAGTCACAAAATCCATATTCACCTCTTCCCACTCCTAAGTGCGGATACCGAACTCTTGCAACGTACCACCAGGTCTTTGGTTCACTACTTAACCTATTGACAAGTTGTACACTTAGCTAAGAACTCTGCTATGTCTTTCTTCATACCATTCCACCGATAGATTTCCTATAAATCATTGTACATTTTGATAGCACCGGGATGAATTGAATACCATGTGCCTCAGCCATAATTCTTTGTCTTAAGTTGTAACAACCTAATTTTTTTCTGAACCGAAATGCTACATAGTTCTCGTGACACCGAAGGACCACAAGCTAATCCATGACTAATATCTGTACCTATAAACTGCATAATATATCATAAAATGCAAAAAACATGACTAAAAGGCCATAAGGTTCGATCTGAACAAAAATATAATATCTGGTGGGTTATAAATACCCAAAACAAACTATAATAATTGTCTAAAAATATGATAGTCTAGAAAGCCTCTAACTGTCTGAATAGGGAGTTGAAGGAATATGTCTCCAACTGACTCCGTAAAACTGAAGAAAACTGAACTGAAATAGTAACTAAAATAAAATCATGTAGTCCCCGAATGAAAAGGACTCACTATAACTCTGAGTACTGAAATGCTACTGCTACTGCTTACCTAGAACATGTGCCTCTGAACCTATGGTGTAACATAAAAGAAAGCACCATAGCGCAAATGCGTCAGTACATCTGAGAGTACTGAGTATACGAGTGAGGTAAGCTAAATGCAAAGGGTTATATGCATGAGCAATGCTATATAAATGACTAATATGGATGTGAGAGAACATACATGAATACATAGTAACTGAGATCGTATTGACATGAGAAAATTGATTCTGTAAACTAATAACATGAACGACCGTATCTGATAGTTATGAATCTGATGGAACTAACTGAGTTCTGTACTATATCTGAGTTGACTATATCTGACAATCCCGATGTCTGAAGAACTAACTGAGTTCTTTTACTAAGACTAAATCTGAAACTGTGGGAGGTAGTGGTTTAACCGACATGCCCCATGTATGCTAAAATAGCTGAACTGGGGTCCAATCCTTGCCCTAATTGGAAAAGTGTCAATACCGCGCCACTGGTAAGGATAATTTTTGGGTAACCCTCATCTGGTAGTGTTCCCGAAGAGAACGGTGGGGCCCTCATCTGACAGTGCTAGTCCACCTCATCAACCCTCATCTGACAGTGTTAATATCTCAACCTATACTGGCTATATAGTTCTGGAACGTACGGATTACTACTAAAAATCACACCTTCAACTGGCAGAGTGTGTTACCATCCTTGGGTTCACTCGGTGCTAAATCCTACTCCCATCTGAAGAGACTGAACATGATTTACTGACCGTACATGGACTGAGCTTACTGAATTTCGTTGACAGACGGAATACTACTGCTATCTTCTAATAGACTGAGATCATGAGATTTCTGAGATTTCCTGCGTCACATGACTGACTGAATTCTAGGAAAATAGCTTGACTGAGGATATCATGACAACATGACATGGCTCTAGGCACATAACTATATTTTTTGGGTACATGTACCCTCAGGACTCGATAGAAGAAAACTGATGTACATGACTGACTTAATCATAAGCGTAGAGTCCACAATTCATCATATCATACATAAAGGATTTCATACTAAGCATGGTTATCAACAATGTCTTGCATGGAAAGGATTTCATGTCACATTAAAGTACTTGCACAACCTTAATATCATGTTCATTGCATAATCATACTAGAAACACATATCAATAGCATGGAAGTTCATATGGAATCATCTTAAGAGCTGACATAGCTTGTCATTTAACTAAATATGGGGTCATAGGAACATGATTTTTAGTATTCTAGGTATTTTAACAAACACCTTGCATGCACACTTTGGGGCATAGGTTTTCTCAACAATTTTAATCATCTTGAACCATCTAAATTCATGGGTTTTAACTACAAGCATGCATACATCATGGAAGTGAACTTAAATTAATATCTTGAAGCTTAAACAATGATCATTAACATGAACAACATCACATAACAACAAGGAAATCAAAGTTTCTCATTTAAAAGCATGGTTCTTGAACTCTATGAACGAAAGGGGTCCATAGATGAACACTACGCATACCTTAGAAAATAAACTTTGAAAGTTGTTGGAGAGTTCTTGAATTGTAAAACTTTAATTCTTGATTCTTTTGGAAAAAGGCTTGAATCTTGCTTTTTTGAGAGATGAGTTTGATGGAAAACCCTAATCTTGTGGTTGAGAGTGTAAGAGAAGGTTTTTAAGATGCTTAACTGAAGAAAAATAGGAAAAATTATGCCTCTTTAGGGTTATAAGTCATGGAAGGTTAAGGAAAAGACCAAAATACCCTTATGAAATAAATTCCCAGTTACCAAAAATCATAACTGATGACATTTGTGACAAGGCATCAAAAATGTGACAAGCCGTCAAAAATGTCGTCACACAGGAGCTGGAATTGATGGTTTCTACCTAAGTCTGACGACATTTGTGAGAAGGCGTCAAAATTGTGACGGGCCATCAAAAATGTCATCACACAGAAGCTGGATTCTACCTAAGGCTGACAAAATATTTGACAAGGCATCACAAATGTGATAGGCCGTTAAAATTGTCGTCACACAGTTGCTAGCCCGACATGTTAGAGTAGAATACGCATAACGTTTCGCTCCAATATTGGATTTAGGTAAAATCAGTATCGTTGGAAAGGTAATTCAATTATCTATCTGTTGGTGGGTCGTGAGCCCAAAAATTCTTTGTACAATGAGAGATATGATCATTTGAATCTGACTATGGCAATATCTTTCTCAAGAATTCGATCGGTGAGGAATGTTTTAATTGGTCTATTAGCTAAGAGTTATTTGAGGCCTTAATACACCTCAACTTTGATCTTAACACTACCAAAGAACTTAGATTTAATACTCATGAGTTTTAAGCATGGTTTTAATATTGGTATGAATTTTCAGGGTATTACACAAGTCATCAACAGGGGGAACACACAGCCTACTTTGGGATCTCAACACACCATCTCCCCCTTGGAAGAAAACCTCTATCTTTTGGTATTTAACTGACTCCTTCAGTTTGAACAAACTAGGGTCTGTATCTTGCCTCTTCTTCACTTCTAAAACTAAAGAGGAGTCATAACTACTCTGAACCCAAATATTTTCTTCAGTTGAATCAAGCAACCTAACACCCAATCAAGCCAAACGATGCACTTCTCAAGCCAAATTTTTCTTATCTTTCTCCATATGAGAAATACTGTCCATACACAACCTACTAATGGCGTCTTCAACTACATTGGCCTAGCCCAGATGATACAACACACTTATATCATAATCTTTTAGGAACTCTAACCACCTTCTCTGATGAAGGTTCAACTCCCTCTAGGTGAACACATACTGCAAACTTTTGTGGTTCGTGAACGCATCAGTATGAACACCATATAGATAGTGTCTCTATATTTTTAAAGCAAACACAATAGTTGCTAATTCTAGGTCATGGGTTGGGTAATTCTTTTCATGAGGCTTCAACTATCTAGAGGCATAGGCTATGACCTTACTTCTCTGCATCAACACACAACCCAACTCTAGAGGCATCACAATAAACAACAAAACCATCTGTACCATTGGGTAATACTAGAACTGGGGCTGAAGTGAGTCGAGTTTTCAACTCCTGAAAACTCTTCTCGCAGGAATCTGACCATTGAAACTTAACTTTCTTTTAGGCCAATCTAGACATAGAAGATGCAATAGACGAGAAATCTTCAAAAAAATGGTGGTAATAGCTAGCTAGACCCAAGAAACTTCTAATAGCTAACGGAGAGATAGGTCTAGGCCAATTTCTTATAGCTTCTATTTTTTGGGGAGCAACTCTAATACCGCCGGCAGAAACAATATGACTAAGAAAGCTACTGATCTTATTCAAAACTCATACTTGTTGAATTTGGTGAATAATTTATGATCTCTAAGAGTTTGCAGGACAATTCTAAGATGATCTGCATGGTCATCCTCACTACGGGAGTATATAAGGATATCATCTATGAACACTATGACAAACATATCAAGATACTCTTTGAACACTCAATTCATGAGGTCCATGAAGGTTGTTGGGGCATTGGTTAGCCCAAAAGACATGACTAGCAACTTAAAATGACCATAACGCATTCTAAAAGCTGTCTTCTGAATATCACACTCCCTTACCTTAAGCTGATG
Source organism: Capsicum annuum (assembly GCF_002878395.1). Classification (NCBI taxonomy): domain Eukaryota; kingdom Viridiplantae; phylum Streptophyta; class Magnoliopsida; order Solanales; family Solanaceae; genus Capsicum; species Capsicum annuum. The sequence continues at coordinate 26,571,833 of NC_061118.1, read as the reverse complement.
ATAGCTGGATCTAAGGTCTATCTTTGAGAAATAACTTACACCTTACAATTGATCAAATAAGTCATCAATTCTAGGAAAAGGGCATTTATTCTTGATTGTCACCTTATTTAGCTGACGATAGTCAATGCACATTTGCAATGAACCATTTTTCTTTCTCACGAATAGGATGGGAGCACTCCATGGAGAGACACTAGGCCTTATGAAACCTTTATCTAAAAGATCTTTGAGTTCCTCCGTCAACTCCTTAAGCTCTGTGGGAGCCATATGATTAAGAGGGATAAAAATAGGCTGAGTATTGGGAAGAGGGTCAATCCTAAATTCTATCTCTCTATCGGGAGGTACCTTTGGGAGATCTTTCAAAAAAAATCAGGAAACTCATTTACTACATTGACTGACCAAACTGTTGGAGTCTCAGACTTAGTATCTTTAACTCGAACTAGATGGTAAATGCAACCTTTAGAAATCAACTTTCTAGCCCTAAGATAAGATATGAAATGACTCTTGGGTGATACTGAATTACCTGACCACTCAAAGACTGGCTCATCTGGAAACTTAAACTTCACCACACGGGTGCGAAAATATATAAAAGCATAACAGGAATGGAACCAATCCATACCAAGAATAAGATCAAAATCAACCAAATCTAATTATATTAAGTCTACAAATATTACCTTATGAAGGACAGTGATAGGACACTTTTTTAAAATCTGATAGCAATGACTGACTCACCGAAAAGGGTGGAAACCAAAAAGGGCTCAGAAATCTTTTCAGAACTTATCTCAAAATTCACAGCAACTAACGGGTCATATAAGATAAACTTAACCCAGGGTCTAACAACACATAAACATCAAGATAAAGACACAAAGCATACCAGTAACAACATCTGGCAAATTTTTCTTCTCCTGATGGGATGGTAAAGCATAAAACCTATTTTGGCACTGACCACCACTAGTACTGGATGATGCGCCTTGAGGAAGGGCTGGGCGACCTAAAGGAGCTGGTGCACTGTTAGCCTAAGCCTAGGTACGAACATCTCTATTTCCTTATCTAGGATGCAGGCAATCTCTAACACTATGACACAACTTACCACAACCAAAACAACCCTTCTGCCTGGCCAAGCACTCACCGAGATGGTCCCTACCGCACTTAGCACATGGAGGATAATAAGGTTTTTCGCTTATACTATTTTGAGATCTGGACATAGAAGACTTACCCACTGGTCCTATCTATTCCTGGGTGCAGGAGCACTGGCTGAAGATGGTGCTTGTATAGATGATTGATTTTGAAACTGTAAATTATTTCATCCTTCGAACCTATTCTGACCAAAGTCAAAATGCGTTGTTCTATCCCTCTTATTAACTCTCTCCCTTTCTTTTGCTTTCTCTGACTTAATCTGCTGAGAATGCATCATCAATCTAGAAAGGTCCATATCTCTATTAAGCATAGCAGTCCTATACTTCTTAACTACCAACCAAGACACACCAGTCACAAACTTACTCATGCTTAACCTAGGGTCAGCTATCTAATTAAGAGTATACTTAGACAACTGGTTGAACTTTAGAAAATACTCCTTCACTGCCATAGAGCCCTGCCTCAAGTTCATGAACTCTTCTATCTTAGCTTCCCTCATCTTAAGTGGGAAGAACTTGTCTAAGAATGCATTCTGAAATATCTGCCAAGTCATGGGAGTTGCATTCTCCTCTCTACTCTTCTTCCACATCACTACCCAATCATAAGCAACATCTTTCAACCTATAGGATGCAAATTCTATACTCTCCTCCTCAGAGGCATGCATAATTTGGGTGATCTTCCTTACCTCATCAAGAAAAAGTTATGGGTCCTCACCTTCCTTCGACCCAAAGAATTCTAGCGGATTCATCCCCATGAAATCTTAGATTCTGGCTACGGCTAAATCCCTACCTTCTTGATGCGGGTTTGAAGCCTGATGGTTACCCTAAATATTAGCTGTCATAGCTTAGGCTAGTGTCTAAAAAGCTGCTCAAAACTCTGCATATAACACATTTTCATTCAAAGGATCTGCGGGTTAAGGTGGCTGGTTATCATTTCTATAGGCATTAGCTCTGCGGGGAGGTATATTCTATCACAAAAGAGCATGAGTTAATAGAAGATCAAGACAGTTGTAAGCACGATGGATTATGAAAGAAAAGAGAGAATTTTCCTAAAACGCTCGATAGCCTCTTGCTCATAGATATGGCGCACTTCACACTGATGATCAAGACTCTACGTAATGCGGCTTGTCTAGGACTCCCTAAACCTTAGGCTCTGGTACCAAGTTTGTAATTCCCCAAAATCTAGTTCCTAGGATGCCACACGATGCTACAAACTATGAGTAGTCCTGAGCTAACCCTGGCTGCTTTCTTCTAACTCTGAATTTGAAAGTATGGAAATATAATTATAAAATCATAATAACTGTGAAAAACTTATCTAAAATATCTCAATCTCTCAAGTCTTATTAAATCAATACTGAAAATAAAATCTGAATATTGACTCATAGTCTACAACTGAAACTAGTAGTCCGACAAGCCTCTAATGACTGAATCTAGAGAGCCACTGGGACAGGCCCCAGCTAACTCAAAATTTCTGGAATGAATAATGAAAAACAACATATACTACTGAAACTAGAAATCTGAATACTAAGTCCTCAAACTATAAGGACTCACCAGCTGTAGGGATGTAGATAAGGTACTCAAAAATCACTCATGCTACCGAGACAAGTACTTGAACCTACATTATGAGACAATGTAACACATAGACATATATGTGGATCAGTACTTTGAGGATGTACTGAGTATATGGGGTGTATGCAACAAGTAAACAATATCATCTAAGTTTATAAAACAATGCATGCTAAACATAAATGATTCACACAGGCTTGAGATATCTGAAATCTGAAAGTATAAAGCATGAATAGAAAAATATGCTATCTAATTCTTGTCAGTCAGAACACTTAGTCTCTAAAAGGTTTTTCGTTCTAGAATCTGTAGTCTATAAGCTTTAAAACTTTAAGGAAAAATACTTTATCAGAAAAGTTATTTATTATTTTATACTAGATGGGAGGTTCTCTTAACCGACATAAACTATGCGAGCTACATGGTGTCCAATGTCTCGTCCTTCCAAGGAGGAAACCTTACATTGGTGAGAGGTGTCATACTCTTTCCAGCAAGTATAACCTCCGCTTAAGTGATCACTCTCTCTGCCTCTGTTGACACTTTAATTTCAATCCTATGGTGGCACGTAGTTCTGGGGTATGAAATCTTAAAAACATACCCAACTCGGTGCTAAGTGCTACTCCTTTTTATTTGATATGCTCATCTTATTAGAAATCCCCTTTTAAAAATAATCTTATGGTTTATAATGTAAACCAACTATATATATATATATCTGTAATATGAAATAAACTCTGAAAAGTGGATTCCAAAACTCAACTAGGGATCTGATGATCAAATACTTTTTATTCAACTCAAAATATACTAGTCTCAGGGTGCTCAAAACACAAGTTCTTGGAATATAAATTCTCAAATTAGGGTCTAATAACCCATGTCTCAAACTCATGAAATTTTGTAGTAAATCATCATGCTCAACAGGTTTTCTTGAAAACACTTCAACCATATCAAAATACTAAAATCAATAATCATAAATATATGCTTAAACTCAATCGAAAATCCGAAATCGGTATCTCATAACATACTCGTGGTATTCAAAATCATAAAAAAGCATTCATTAACTCTAAAAAAATGTGGAGTTTTTTAATTCAATAATATCATGCTCAAAATCATCAATAAGATACTTTTGGGTATAAACCCAATCTCAAACATAAGAAATTTATTTAAAAACATAATTTTGGGTACAAGGACGAAGGGATTGTGCTTGTTTAAAAACCACATACCTTAGATGATGAACTAAATGAATAATCTTGATTTTTGAGATGCTATTTTTGCTCTTGGATGAAGATTCTTGAAGCTCTTGGTCTAGGGATCTTAAATCTTGAAACAATTTGGATAAAGTGGTGAAATCTTGAGTTTCTTGGAGATGAATGTTGAAGCCTAGGGTTTTGGATGAGAGTAATTTTGATGAAACTTAGAAAATAATTCTTTTAAAAGGCTTTAATCATATGTTTGGATGGATTGGGGGTTGGGGAAAAGTCCAAAATATCCCCTTTTAACTTCTAAACGAAACTGGAAAAATAAACTTGGGTCCCAATTTTTTGCCTTGATGCAACACGCCACTATAGTGCTAAACCACTGAAAATGCCAACTGGAAAAATGCTTGGTGGCGCGACATGGAGGTATCACATTGCTACCTCGGATAGGATCTGGAAACTCGGCGCAACGCACCACTATCGCGGACCTTCACTGGAATCGGAAAATTGGGGATTTGGACCTATCGATGAGGGCCACTGGAAATTGACAAATGTTAATTTCCTCATCTCTGCGATGCCCTAAGGGTCCAAGTGACACACTACCAACCTGAAAGTGTCATAACTCCTTCACCGAGTGTCAGAAATAGGCGAATTTGGTATCGATGGAAAGCTTAATCAATTTCTCACACCATGAAAAGTCCAAATCTGGGAATTTTACATGAAATAATTATCATCTATTTTGGAAGCTATTGTTTAACATTATTGGGATGAATTTCAGCTAGAAAGGGACGGGGTATTACATTTTCTATGTTTTACCAAAAAATGAAAATATTGGTGTTTAAATAAGAATATTTGTTTGGGGCATTTGGGTTGTAGTAGTCATTAGAGAAATTGTCAAAGGGTTGTCAAAACTAGTAAGGTTCCAAGAACGCCGTGGAAAAGGAGTAGAATTATTTTTTGTTGTTGAAACAATAGTCTTGGTAAAATCATTGGCTTTTCTTTTATGTTGATTGTTTTGGGGATTTTACGAGTTTTTCGTGTTTAACATAGGAACAACAGCAACCAAGAAAGTGTAAAAATCAATTGATTAAGGAATGGGTGAAGATGACAAGATGGGTGGGGTGGATGAAGACGATGGGATGGGTGGGGTGGTGTGTAAAGACAACGGGGGAGGGGTGTGTGAAGACGATGACTACGTGTGTGTAGACGATGGGGGGTGAAGACGATGACTGGGTGGGTATGGGTGCCTTTTTTCTTTTTTTTTTTTAAAAATTAAAAAAGTATTATTAAATAATAATTAAATAGAAAAATTGACAAAATACCATATAATTATTTTTTTGCCACGTTTTTTTTCCCTAACTGGTTATTTTTCCCACATCAGCACATATGTATTACACCCACTTTAGTTTTTAGTTGATTGTCCAAAAAAGGCCTAATTGGATCAAAATTTAGGTGGATTAGGGGCGTGATAGGTACAGGCCTTAGTTGAGGGGTCTATGTGAATTTTCGGGACAACTTTAGGTGCCTGGCGATGAATTAAACCACTAAATATATAAAGAAATTTTTATGACCATGAATTATCCAAGTCTATATATATATATATGGTATGTGGTGTTAATTGTCCAAGTCTATATATGGTCTTTGGTGTCTGTGGGGGAGGAAATTTTATTAAATTTAAATCCGTACTAAATTCAAATTATATTAAATTTAAAAGAGATTCGTCCCAAATAAATATTGTGGATTAATATAATTGGATTTATTATTTAAGTCCAAACATGTATGGGTTTAATTAAAGTTCAATTTTTATTGGGCTAGTCCATTAATTTGGGCTACAAATAATGAGCCCAAATTACTAAGCCCAAGATATTTTCATATTCTAGAGGCCCAAATAAGCGCCACATGTCAAATGGCGGGGTATGCCAAGTCAAAGAAAGGATCCAATAGTACCATGCCACATGTCAAAATGATGCAGCAGACCCAATAAAGTCAAAGCCAATAAAAGGCGCCATGTCACCTGAATTTGATTGGCCAAAGGAAGTCCATCTTCATCATGACTCTTCCTTTTCCACAACTATAAATAGGGGTCTCATAATTCAGAAAATAACCCCCTAAACTCTAACAAGAAACAAGAGAAAGCTTGTGGATCAAACGCCCCAATTTCTCTACAAATCTTAAGCATTCAAATCAAGTTCATCAAGATTTAGGATCAAGACCGCAATATTCAAGAATAAGCTCAAAATCCCTTGAATTCAAGCACAAGTCAAGATCAAGTCCCTCAATTCAATAAATCAAGTTCAAATTCAAGATCAAGCTTTAAGCCCTTGAATTTATATTTGAAAAGGTGAATTAGAGGATTCATAGAGATTGTAACACTCGCATTGACATCAATAAATTGATTGTTGTAATATATTTTTCTTGTCTCAATTATTTATTTTCGGTCCAGTGGGATAATCTCTACCTCTCATCTCAATTTTTCCAACTGCAACGTTTAACAACACTGAAATAACTTCCAAAAAGGTCAACTCTCAATTGACTGCTTCTAAGACTGCTGACTCAAAGTTCTCTGCCGAAGTAGAAAGCATCCTTGGTGTTACTTTCGAAAGCTTAGGATTTATCACAGGGAGCAAGGCAGGCATGCTAGGATAACAAACACATCCAGTGTCGTCCACGCCAACTCCACTTTTTGGATCTTCAACCTAAAAGAAAAGAAGTCCAATGTAAGTGCTTCAAAAGGAGAAAGCAGTGTGGTTGAATTTCTTAAGAAGACTCTAGCTCTACTTGAGCATTCTGGTTTCAAATACTCTGGCGCAAAAAGCGATGATCGTTCAATAAACTCATCATCTCTGACTACACCGCATAAATTAAGCACTTTAAAGATCAACTTGTACGATAATTTGTGCTACTCTACAACAGCTTCAGTGATTATGGAAGCCATGGTGACTGATGCCTCGTCTATAAAGGAGCAGCTTGCGAATCTGGCAAAGGTAATTGAGGACTAAACCAAATATGTTTATAATCAAGATACTCGAATCGATAAGATAGTGGATATAGTGGAAGGTATGATAGACAGAGAGTCTAGCCATGTACCTAGAAAATCTCCAAAGGTTCATAAGATAGAAGATCGTGTGAAACAAATATCAGCAATTAAAGAGGTGCAAGTTTCTTCTGAGGAAATGATCCCGATTGGACAATTAAGGGAATTCATTGAAGGGACCCTCAAAGACAAGTATGATATTGTCACCAAATATTTCCTTGTATATGCCAAGCCCTACACTACGAGGATAGATAGCCTCAAAATGCCTGCCGGCTATCAACCCCTAAATTACAACAATTTGAGGGCAAAGAAAACCTAAAATAGCATGTCGCACACTTTGTTGAGACATGTAACAATGTTGAACTTATGGTGACTATCTTGTCAAACAGTTTGTTTGTTCCTTAAAGGGAAATGCCTTTGATTTATATACGGACCCTGAGCCTAATTACATCGATAGCAGGGAGTAATTGGAGCACGCATTCCTAAATCGCTTTTATAGCACAAGGCATACATTAAGTATGGTATAACTCACAAATACCCAACAAAGAAATGATAAAACAGTCATTCACTTCATCAATCGATGGAGAAATGCTAGCCTAAACTGCAAAGATAGGTTCAACGAAGCTTTTGCAATAGAGATATGCATTCAAGGAATGCACTGGGAGCTTTTCTACATCTTGGAAGGCATTAAGCCTAAATCCTTTAAAGATCTAGCTACCCGTACTTATGATATAGAGTTGAGCATGTCTTCTGCTAGAAAGGGATCAACGCCTAACCATGACCCTCAAAGGGGAAAGGATAAGTAGGAACCCAAAATATGGGGCAAGTTTGTCCCTAAAAATGACAACAAAGAGTCAATGAATTTTGACGTGTCTCCTGTTAAGGTCACCACAAAGGTGAGCAAAAAGAAAAGTATGAAGACGACTTCTGGAGCACGTCCAAATCAGAAAACTTTAAAGGAGATGCAAGAAAAAGAATATCCCTTCCAAGATTCTGATGTTGCTGAGATTTTCAATGAACTCCTTCAGTACAAGCTCATTAAACTCTCAGAGATGAAGTATCCCAATAAATTCGGAAGGACCAATAACCCTAATTATTGCAAATATCATAGGCTTATAAGTCACCCTCTGGAAAAGTGCTTTGTATTTAAAGATAAAGTCATACAACTAGTAAAAGAGAAGAAGATCTTTTTCAATGATGAGATGGCCAGCTCTCATCAAATCTTTATCACTTTTAGCTTGCTCGACCCAGTCTAAATATGTCTCGAAGAGCATAATGAGAAGATATTAGAACCTTACATGTCTTCAGTTGACGAAGGCAATGACGAAGGTTGGACTCTGGTGACCAGGCGCAAACGCAGGAGGATGAGTCTGCAAAAAGTGTCATTCGAGCAGCCAACCAGAAAGAAAATGGTGAAAAAACCCAGAAAACAAAAGTTGGTTAAACTTTTTAAAAGAATGAGTGTAATGGAACTTCACTACTAAAAAATGCGGTGTCCAGTAACGTTGAAAGAGTTCTTACCAAGTTGATTTCGTGTGAAGATTGCTCGAGTCAATCGTGAGGCGTCTTGTTTTAATACTACCAAAAAAGGGGCAAAGGGTAAGAATCTACCCATGGAAGTTCCTTCATCTTCAGCAAAACTTGATGAAACTATTGGCAAAGAGGCATATGTATATGATACAAAAATCATATTTACAAATGATGATCTTCTGCTTAGAAGAGCCTTACATAACAGCCCTTGTACATGGTAAGTCAAGTTCTAGGAAAAAGGATAAATAGAATATTGATTGATAAGAGATCCGAAGTTAATATCCTGCCTATCCATACAATGAAGAAACTTGGCATCGCTATTGATGAACTGGCTGAAAGCTGTATAATGATCCAAGGCTTCAACCAAAAGGGCCAGAGGGCCATGGGAGCTATCAAGTTGGGAATTCGTATAGATAATTTTCAATCAAATGCATTAATGCATGTGATCGATATGAAAACTTCATACAATTTATTACTTGGTATACCTTGGGTACATGAGAACAAAATTATCTCGTCCTCTTACTATCAATGCTTAAAGTACCTCGAAGGCGGAGTAGAAAGAAAGATAGTTGTTGATGACAAGTTATTCACTGAAGATGAGTCATATTTCGCCAATGCAAAATTCTATATAAAAAATTATGTTGTGAATGATAAAAGGGTTGAAGATGTCACCAAGATCAAGTATAAAGATCTTGCATCTAAGAAGGTCGCGGTGACTGTCTAAAAAGTCGCCACCAAGAAGCCCCTCTTCACTTCTAATAAATAAAGCATCACACCTACGAAAACGAAGCCAATTCTTATTCTTTGCTACGTGCCAAAGGTAAAGAAAGAGAAAGATCACACATCGGATGCCTAAGATAATATGCTAAGGGGGTAACTTTACCTATCAGGAGGATTGACACAATGAATCCATCCTCAAGACTACTTAGAGATTCTGTGGCTCAAAATTTTCCACAAGATATGACACTCCCTACGAAGCGTACAAAAGAGGTCTTCGATCCAAAAACATACATATTATTTGTAAAGGCTGGATATAATCCTAATGAGCTATCAAGTTTTGGTAAACTTCCATCAAAAGGTACAACAACGCAAGAACATGAAGGCCTAGGATAGACACAACCACCTCCAATTTGCATCTCAATAAAAAGGCGGTTAGTAACTATATCACTGTAGAAGAGGAGTCTATCGCATCCAACAAAAGGCCTTCTATCTTTGACCGACTTGGAGAATTAACCGCAAGAACTTCTATGTTTGAGAGATTGGGTCCTTTAAATAATAAGAGAAGTAACAAGTGTCGAAGAAATCATCAAAGTACGATAATGCGCTCCTCGCCTAAGATCCAGAAGGATTTCCAAAGTTTGATTCCTTCTAGAATAAGGCGGCAGATGAAACTGGTGGTTTCGTGCAATGAGGTGTTAAAAACAAAAGCTTATATTATGGTTTATACCAAGGAATGTGAGAAAGATGAAGAAAGTGTTGGCTCATCATATCATGTCACGACCCTGAATGAGAAAGATGTCTCATCTTAAATAAAGGTTGATGAAGAGATAGAAGATGCTTTTAGGTGCTACCATATATCCATCAATGATGATGATCCTCAAGAGAAGGAAGATGTTGGAGATGCTCCATCGCAACTTGAAGAAAAAGTAAAGGCCATAATAGATCCCTTAAAGGAAGTTAATCTTAGGACCGATGAAGACCTAAGACCAACTTACCCTAGTGTGTTTCTAGAAGTGGAGGAGAAAATCGATTATATAGAAATACTCAAAGAATAAATGGATATCTTTACTTGGAGCTATAAGGAAATGCTTAGCTTAGATAAAAAATTAGCAGTCCATCAGTTGGCGGTCAAGAATGGTGCTTGTCCTATTAAGCAAGCCGAAAGGCAATTTAGGCCAGAGTTGGTTCCATTAATTGAAAATGAAGTTAACAAAATCATTGAAGCTGGATTTATTTGGAAAGTCAAATATCCCACATGGATTTTAAGTATTGTTGCAGTACGGAAGAAGAATGGCTAAATTTGAGTTTGTGTCGACTTTTGGGATCTCAACAACATATGTTCTAAGGATGACTTTCCAATTCCCATACCAGAGTTGATGATTGATGCCACCACTGGTTATAAGGCAATGTCCTTCATGGGATGGTTCATCCGGCTATAATCAAATCCGCATGGCGCCAATGAATGAAGAACTCACTGCATTTCGCGTGCCCAAAGGTATTTATTACTATAAGGTAATGCCTTTTGGTTTGAAGTACGCTGGTGCCACTTATCAAAAGGCTATGCAGAACATCTTTGATGGCCTGCTCCGTAAAAATATTGAATGCTATGTGGATGATCTAGTGGTGAAGTCAAAAAAAGAGAGACGACCGCTTAAAAGACCTAAGAATGGTGTTCGAGTTACTCCAGAGATATCAACTTAGGATGAATCCATTAAAGTATGCTTTGGATTTACTTCCAAAAAGTTTCTAAGCTTCATTATACGACACCGAGGAATTGAAATTGACCAAGACAAGGTCAATGAAATTTTGAAGATGTCCGAGCCTCGAAACATTCATAAGTTAAAAAGCCTTCAAGGAAGGCTAGCATATTTAAGGAGGTTCATCTCAAGCCTGGCTGGAAAGTGTCAACCATTTAGTAATCTCATGAAGAAGGACACTCCCTTTGAATGGGACCAAGTTTGTAGTAATGCCTTTGAGAGTATCAAATCATACTTAATGAATCCATCAGTTCTTGCGGTACCCATACCTAGGAAACCATTGATACTCTACATCGCGGCATAAGAGAGGTCAGTTAGAGTACTATTGGTTCAAGAAAATAGTAAAGGAAAAGAAAACTCTCTTTACTATTTAAGTAGAATGATGATGCTGAATGAGTTAAAGTATCTCCAATCGAAAAGTTGTGTTTGGCATTGGCCTTCTCAATTCAAAAGATGAAACACTACTTTCAAGGTTATGTTGTTCGTCTTGTGTATAGGGAAAATCCCATCAAGTTTGTAATTTTGAAACCAGCCCTTAGTGACTGACTTGCAAGATGGTACCTTCAATTTCAACAGTTTGATATTGTATACATTCCTCAAAAGGTTGCAAAGGGACAAGCATTGGCTGACTTCTTGGCAGACCACCCGATACCTGATAATTAGGAATTGAGTGATGAACTTCCTGATGAAGATGTAATGGTTATTGAAGCTAGACCTTCATGGAAGATATACTTTGATGGTGTCGCACATCGAGATGGAGCTGGTGCCGGGGTGGTGTTCGCCACTCCACAAGAAGAGGTCATCCCGTACTTGTTTACCCTAACAAACCGTTGCTCTAATAATGTTGTGGAATATCAAGCATTAATACTTGGACTTGATATGGCAGTTGACATAAAACAACGACAACTACAAATCTTTGGTGACTCTCAATTGGTGATCAAGCAGCTTTTGGGAAGCTATGAAGTCAAAAAGCCTAAGCTACGGCCATATCATGATTATGCACAAATTTGATGGGGTGGCTTGGATAACTAACCTTCCAACATATGCCAAGGAGATAAAACAAGCAAGCTAATGCCCTAGCTGCTTTGGCCTCAAACCTTACTCTTCCAAATCACACGCAAGTTATTATCCGCTAAGAATGGATTATATCGGCATCAAATGAAAATGAAGAAAATAAATTTCAATACCTCATTGTCGTATCTGAAGCTGTAAAAGAAGATTGGCGACAACCTATCATTGATTACTTATGTTATGGGATACTTCCAGAGGACGCAAGGAGAAGGACTGATATTCGTCGTCATGCACCTCGCCTCCTTTACTATAAGGACACACTATATAAAAGATCATTTGAATAAGTGCTCTTATGGTATCTGGGAGAGGAAGAAGAAATTCAAGCTTTGCAAGAAGCACACTCAGGAGTCTGTGGATCACATTAGTCTGGACCAAAGCTTCATTTTCACATTAAAAGGATGGGATATTATTGGCCAACAATGGTGAAGGATTTCTTGGACTATGCTAGAAGATGCAAAGCTTTCCAATTCAATACAAATTTCATACATCAACCTCCATAGGTATTACACCTAACTGTTGCATCTTGGCCTTTCAATGCTTGGGGAATGGATGTTGTTGGTCCACTACCTAAATCTTCTGGTGGACACTTGAACATCTTGGCCGCGATAGATTACTGCTCAAAATAGGTTGAAGCTATTGCTCTTAAGGAATTAAAGAAAGAAAATATTGTAAACTTCATCCGAGTGAATATTATTTACCACTTTGGAATTCCTCAATACATAATAACCGACAATGGCAAGCTATTTGATAACAAGGTAATGAATAAGATTTGTGATCTCTTTGGTTTCAAGCAGCACAAGTCTTCTAGGTACCATGATGCCGCCAATGGTCTAGCCAAAGCATTCAATAAGACTCTATGCAACTTGTTAAAGAAAGTTGTCTCCAAATCTAAACTAGACTGGCATGAATGAATAAAAGAAACTCTATGGGCATATAAAACAACTTACCGCACACCAACGCAAGCAACCCCATACACACTTACTTTTGGAGTTGAAGCAGTCCTGCCACTTAAGCGTCAAATACCTTTTTTAATACTGGTTATTCAAGAAGGGCTCATCGATGAAGAAAATGCTAAGTTGTGTCTTACAGAGTTAGAAGCTCTTGATGAGAATAGACTAGAGGCTCAACAAAATCTAGAATGTTATCAAGCCCGGCCATCGCGTTCTTTCAATAAAAGGGTTCTCTTGAGGTGCTTCCAAGTAGGAGATCAATTCCTCGCTATAAGAATGCCTATAGTTACTTCTCGTAAGTCTAGGGGAAAATTCACCCCAAAATGGGATGGACCATATATCATACAAGAGGCATATTTAAATGGTGCTTACAAGTTTGTCAATGCAGATGGAGTGCAAATAAGCCCTATCAATGCCAAGTTCTTGAAGAAGTACTATCCTTAAAGGAAGATGACACTCCTTAAGGCACGAGTATAAACTGCATGTCCACTCTTGACGCGCAAGATTATAAACTGTGTACGTCTTTAAAAAAGTCAGTTAGATTGAAAACTTTGAAAGAGGCGGCCTAGGTAAAAGTTAGGACACACAAAAAAAACACTTACCCCAGAACTACATTATGACTTAATCCTCTTTATTGAGGTACATAGGCGCTTGGATTTTCATTCTAAGTTCAGTTGCATGAGTGTTAAAAAAAATGGTCCTACAGTATTCGCCATATGAACGCCAAGTATGAAACTATTCTAATTAAATTTTGTACTTACTCTAAATATTTTTGACTCAATGAAGGCAACCCGTCTAAAAGAAAGAGAGATTCTTCAATGGGATTTGGAATGACAAAGTTCTCCAAGCCTAGAAATAGAAGGATCTCAAAATTTTCAAGCCCTAAGGTGGACAAGATTTGTCCCTTTGCACCTTAAGCGGGCCTCTAACGAGTTTATCCTTAAAAGGATATCTAAATCTCCATGCCTTAAGGTGGACGAGATTTGTCCTTTTTCACCTTAACCTGTCCTCTAACGAGTTTATCCTTAAAGGATATCAAAATTTTCATGCCTTAAGGTGGATAAGATTTGTCCCTTTGCACCTTAAGCTGACCTCTCACGGGTTTATCCTTAAAGGATATCGAAATTTTCATGCCTTAAGGTGGACAAGATTTGTCTCTTTTTACCTTAAGTTGGCCTCTTGCGAGTTTATCCTTAAAGGATACCAAAATTTTCATGCCTTAAGGTGGACAATATTTGTCCCTTTGCATCTTAAGTTGGCTTCTCACTGGTTTATCCTTAAAAGGATATTGAAATTTTCATGCCTTAAGGTGGACAAGATTTGTTTCTTTGCACCTTAAGTTGACCATTGAAAAGGGACCATACTTAAAGAAAACCATTGCATCTTCAATCAAAATTGGTCAGGTTTTGAGGTGATGAAGCCTCGCACACCTTTAGCCGACGTCCACCGTCTTCAAGCAAAATTGGTCAGGTTTTGAGGTGACGAAGCCTCGCACACCTTAAGCCGACATCCACCGTCTTCAAGAAAAATTGTTTGGGTCTTGAGGTGATGAAGCCTCGCACACCTTAAGTCGACGTCCACCATTTTCAAGAAAAATTAGTTGGGTCTTGAGGTGACGAAGCCTCACACACCTTAAGACGACATCAACCGTCTTCAAGCAAAATTGGTCGGGTCTTAAACCTCGCACACCTTAAGCCAACGTCCACCGTCTTCAATCAATGGTTGCATATTTTTATTTTCTTTAACCGTACAAAAATAAAAAATATATATACAAGGAAAAAAGGGGAATAAGAGCAAAAAAAAAGAATGCCCACCTAAATATACGAGTATGTCTATCGGCAAAGATGGATCAAATTACACCCCTGAGTTTTCTTTCCCACCAAAAGTATTGTAAATATTAGAGTTTTCTTTCCAATTAAAAAGGACACTCACAATTTCAACATTCCCATGCCTAGATATGATTTGTCTTGTGAAGCCACGAAAACCTGAAATTAAAAATGTATCAGCATCCAGAGGCAACTTCTAAAATTTATCTAGGATAATTCTGAAGGTGTTAAATCTTGAATTTTGGATATGTTATATATTTTCAAGTCTAGTTTTGAAAAAAATCAAGCGATTCATGATTTCATCGCTCCTAATTTAATATATGGAAGTTTTAGTAAAGACATGCAGATCTGAAATTTTAAGCATGACAGAATTTAAAGTCAACTTCAAAATATTGTCTAAAATAATACTGAAGGTATTAAATCATGAATTTTGGATATGTTATGTATCTTTGAATCTAATTTCATAAAAAATCAAGCGCCTTATGATTTCATCATTTCTACATCGAGATATGGAAGTTTTAGTAAAGACGTGCAGATCTAAAATTTTCAGTATGATAAAATTCAGGGCTAACTTCAAAAAATTATCAAGAATTTCAGACTCAAAAATTATATTGAAGGCATTTAATTCTGAATTTTGGATATGTTGTAGATCTCGATGTCTAATTTCTGGAATATCAGACTGTTCATGCTTTTGATATTCTTACAATTAGATATGAATTTTCTACCACTAAGATGTTGTGCTGAAAAAAGTATCGAAAATAAAAGAAAAGTTAGGACGGAAAGAAATTACCTCAATATTATTCATGGCTTGAAAAATCCCAAAATTGATATTGAAAAAGTGGGAAACCTACATCCTTTTACAGAGTTGTGGGATGGATGTTTTCTTCCCAAATTGGAAGAGTTTTCTTCTCCAAATTCAAATTGGAGATTATTTTCTTCTCCAAAACAAATTCAAATTGAAGGATGTTTCTTTCTCCTATATAAATTCAAATTGGAGATTGTTTTCTTCTCCAATACAAATTCAAATTGGAGGTTATTTCCTTCTCCCATACAAATTCAAATAGGAGGTTGTTTCTTCTCCCATACAAATTCAAATTGGAGGTTATTTCCTTCTCCAATCTAAGTTCAAATCGGAACAGTTTTATTCTTGGTTAAGTAAGGAGATAAAAAGTCTTCCAAAATCTATTTAAAATCGGATCATGCCTCACCGATGGTCTTAAGTGCAAAGATTCATGAAAAATAGGAGAGTTTTTAGGAGGCAATATCAATATAGTTCGGTTTTAAATTTTCTCAACAAATGAATGGGGTCTTCATATGAATGAAAATCGTTGAAGCACGAAGGAAACATGTTTAAATAATCATACTTCAAGGATAGTCTTCAAAATACTAAATGTCTCAACAAGTCTTGAAGTAGGGGGCATTTGTGGGGGGTGAAATTTTATTAAATTTAAATCCGTACAAAATTTAGATTTTATTAAATTTAAAATAGATTAGTCCCAAATAAATATTGCAGATTAATATAATTGAATTTATTATTTAAGTCTAAACATGTATGGGTTTAATTAAAGTCCAATTTTTACTGGGCTAGTCCATTAATTTGGGCTACAAATAATGAGCCCACATTACTAACCCCAAGATATTGTCATATTCTAGAGGCCCAAATAAGCGTCACGTGTCAAATGACGTGGCATGCCAAGTCAAGGGAAGGATCTAATAGGACCATGCCACATGTCAAAATAAACACATGGAAACTGATTAAAAGCAAGCAAGTAAAAATACTTCATACATTCAGAGAGGGGAACCAGCTAGCAGATTATCTAGCCAACATAGCAGTGGAGTGCAATCAGTTTGAATATACAACATTTCAGCAATTGCCTAACACAGCTAGAAAGATTTTGAACAATGATAAGTATCATTCATCTTATCTCAGGCTAGCAGCTAAGCATTAGACAACAGACTAGACAGGCTAATACACTTGCTTCTATACAAGATGAGCAACAAAAAAAAAGGAAACTACTTAGCCTTGGTCATCAACCATCAGAAAGGACTCTCAGTAAATCAGGGGTCATTGGTCAGCTCTTCAATTCATGCAACTTAGGTTTTTGGCATCATCAAAGATCCAGTGGGTCCGAGCATCCATTAATCTCCCTCCCTTCAAGAACTAATTCAATAGGAAGGTTAGTTTTCAGAAGGGAGACTAAAGTTAGTAATGACAATCTGGTAAGCTTACTTGCAATGATTACCAGGCCTAAGTAGACTAGACCCTCTTTTCGTGCACCAAAAAAGCTTATTATACACCTTAGTACTGGAGATCTCAGCTGGTTATTGAAAGAAAAAATGGAGTTAAGCAACAAAGATCAACCTCAGATGATTAAACGAAAAAAGAAACTTACTTTTGAAGCAGAAGATGTATACACCATAGCTATACAAGGGAACAGTATTCACTACCCAAAGAAGCAGAAGTTGGAGCTGAAGATTGAAAAACAAATCCATGAAAACTCTACAATAAGAGCAGAAGAGGCGAAGGGTACTAATGAGCTTCTTAGCTCAGTTAGGAAACCCTACTTACTTATCATATATGTATTTTTTGGGCCGGATTTCTAAAATTCGGTCCATATTTATTTTCTTTGCTACGTAGGTTGTATTTTGAATGGGTTAGCCCATTCTTTTTTTTAACTTTTGATTATAAATAAATACAAATTAAACCAAAAAAATGATGCAGCAGGCCCAATAAAATCAAAGCTCATAAAGGGTGTCGCGTCACCTAAATTTGATTGGCCAAAGGAAGTCCATCTCTATCATGACTCTTCCCTTTCCACAACTATAAATAGGGGTCTCATAATTCAGAAAAGAATTCCTTGAACTCTAACAAGAAGCAAGAGAAAGCTCATGGATCAAACGCCGCAATTTCTCTACAAAGCTTAAGCATTCAAATCAAGTTCATCAAGATTCAAGATCAAGACAACAATATTCAAGAACAAGCTCAAAAGCCCTTAAATTCAAGCACAAGTCAAGATTATGTCCCTCAAATCAACAAATCAAGTTCAAATTCAAGACCAAGCTTTAAGCCCTTAAATTTATATTTAAAAAGGCATATCAGAGGATTCATAGGGATTGTAACACTTGCATTGAAATTAATAAATTGAATGTTGCAATATATTTTTCTTGTTTCGATTATTTATTTTCGGCTTCGAAAAATTTATTGTCCAATAGTGTCAACATATTCTTCTCGAATTCAATCATTGGATCGTCCTATTCAACTTTGTCCATATATGTATTCTTTGCTTTTACCCAAAAAATACAATATTTGGGGCCAAATTCTCTCCATGAAACTTACAGATAAATAATTTATCCATGAAAAATTCTCTTCAGAAAGACTTTTACCTAAACATACAAAATTAAGGGTTGTAGTTACCAGTTTTAGCGAAATAAAACAATAGTTTGTTTAATTTAAAAAATCCATTCATTTAATTAGCATATAAACATCTAACTTTTAAAAAATACAAAACAGTGTGTATATTCAGATACATACGTTCTAGCAGCACAGCACCTAACATAGCAGCAAATGTATCTATATATAAAGATACACATATATATATGATCTCAACGATGTTTTGAGATACACAACAAATACTGTAATTTTTTTTGAACCTATGTTGTGTCGTATAATTATGATCTAAAGCTTCTACATTTTTTTTTGTAAATTCTTGCTATTTTTTTTGTAAATTCTTGCTATCTTCTATAAATAAGAAAAAATATTCCTCTATTTAATAATACTAGTTTATTGTATGTGTGTTGCACGTGTACATCCCGTCAAACACTACTTATTAAAGATTATAAATTAAATATTGTATTAGCACAAGTTGCTCCTTCACTAATAGAAAATTATAATTTAAATAAGTTACTCAACAAAGCTATGTTTGTTATCATGACTCCCAATCAAGGCAAGGTCATACTAATTTATTTTGTTATACAAGTATGCATTAGTAGTGAATAAAGATTTTTCATAGAAATAATATACATATTATACTAAAATTAAATAATACACATAACATCAAAATATTTTAAAGCCCAACCAAACATCCTTCTACTACCTGTATAAGTAGGAAAAACATACTGGATCATTTTTCAAAAACTTCATCAACTTTTTCAAGTCTTACCAACAATTGTTCTTCCAATTAGAGCATGTCGGTCCCTTTGAATTAAAATACAACGACCTGTAAACCATACTCTATTTGATGAGCCTGAGTTTTAACTATACATGAAAAGAAAAAAAAATTACAAATAACAAACTTGGACAAGTGTATACACTCAAATACCATTCTGAGAAGATTGACCACAACAATAAAATCATATCATAAATTAAATTTTTTATGATCCATTGCAACAAATTATGCACCCATGATGATCAGGTTTAAAACTAAAGCAACATTCTACTAATTGAACTCCAAATCATGCATTACACTACAAGAAAATTGTAAATTACATGTTTCCTATGAATTTTTCTACCAAAATAAATTTGATGACAAAATCTTCATGGGTAATTATTACCTGTTGATTTCAAAATCTCCAAATAATTTATCTAGGGATTTGAAAAAATATTTAAAATACCTCAAAAAAAAAAATTGGTAAAAAATGAAGGAAAAAGGAATATTTCTTATGATTTTTTTGCTAGTAAAGTCGTATGAAAGATATTTTAATAAATTTGTAAGAAATTTCTAGGAAACAATTTGTGATAAACAACATTAATTATTTTAATTTACTTTTTCATATGTAATTATTTTTAATTATTATTTTACTACTCACTCATAAATGCTCAACTTCATCCCATCTACAGGTACATATTGTATTTTTATCCCATCTTATAGAAAAAAAACTTACCCTGTTTTTGTAGATAAGCCGGAGGGGGGAGGGGGAGGATTCTTTGCAAAACTGGTGAACATTGTATTTTTGTCCCATCTTATTGAAAAAGTCTTACCTTTTTTTTAAGTAGAGAAAAGAAGAGGGGGGAAGAGAGAGGAAGGCAAAACTGACACACATTATATTTTGTCCCATCTTATTGAAAAAGACTTACCTTTGTTTTTGCTTACATTTTTTTAATGGGGATACTCGCAAAACTAATTTTCCAAGCAAGTCCTACACTACTACTAAGTCTGACACAAGCAGGGGGGAGGGGAGAGAAGGGGGAGGGATGTTCTGCAAAACTAATTTTCCAAGGAAGCCATGTACCTGCTAGGTTTTGTCACAAAAATTAGTCAATTCTTGCTTTTGTTTTTGTCACTTTTTGCAACATGCCGCTCTTCATTTTAATTTTATTCACCTTCTTTTTCTGTCACTACCCAAAATTCATAGGTCATGATGGCACTTTTTGTGGTGAACCTTGACAAGTAAGCCTATCACCCAAACTGACACACTAGGAGGAAAAAGACAACACTAACCTCAAGGTAAGGCTTCTAGAACTAGCCGAACCCTACACGTACAATAAATTCAGAAAGAAACATAACAATGCATCCATAACTCCCAAAACCAGGTGTCAACAGTATAAGAACATATCTAGTACAACTCGAATCCAAATGAAATACATAAGATATCAAAATGCAAGGAAACTCTATCTTTAAAATGAAAATAAAGACATAATTTATAACAAAAGGTAGTAGAAGACATCCAGACGTTGAAAATCATCAACAACCTTAAAAGCTCTAATAGTCGCTCGAGTCACGCAACATGGAGAGCACTCAAACTTAAATCTACCCCAAAAGGGTGAAGTAGGAGTGAGTACATTTCACTTGTACTCAGTAGGTATCATAGGATGACCGAGCAACGTAGAAAATAAAGTATACAAAATAGATACTAAGGGCACATCACCTGCAATTAAAAAATGTTCCACAACGGTAGCTTACACCGCTTTCACTAACAGTTCTATATATATATATATATATATATATATATATATATATATATATATATATATATATATATAATATTTCATATACAGGTACAAACAAAGAAGAACATGCATATACAAGGTGGTCAAGTATAAATAACAGGATATAGAGCAAGTAGACAAAATAATTCCCTATGGAAATTCAATCACTATATCAACACAATAAGACAAGTGTAATGTATAAGATGATGATGTCAATGATGATGATGATGTTAGTACACAACCTTGAGATTGTCACACTGCCTTAAGTTTCGCACACAACCTTAAAAATGCAAACACAGTCTTAAAAATGGGCACACAGCCTTAAAAACTGGCATACAGCCTTCTAGTGTTTCGAATATTTCTAATGTTTCTCAATATTTTCAATGTTTTCGATATTTCCAAAGCACATACATAACATAAGACACAAATCAAGTATATATACATGACAACAAGTATATATAAAGTAGTAACAAACAAGTGAGACGATGAGTATGATGACATAAGAATGAAGATGCAATGTTTACAATAATTCAAAATGAGTATTTTTACAACCAATCCACAATGTATTTCCATAACCAACCACAATGTTACAATTTCACAACCATGTGAGCTAATATTCACTCATTATTTTTTACTATTTATGAATTTTCCACATGATTTATATGCCCTTCATATGATTTATATGCCCACAAAGTATAAATATATCACAACATGCCAAAGACACCACACTAGACATTTCTAACACTACAATACAATCATTCACTTGTATTTCAGGCTATCAACATCACATAAGACCCCGTATGGTCACATATATCACATGATATCTCAGATTTAACAATTACATCACATTCAAGCCCCCACACGGGTGTAATATATAGATAGTCATATTTTATTATTGGTTCCCACCCTTAACATGCATTTTGTACCATCATTTACTATCCAACCCTGTTTGAAAGTGCTATCCCATAACCCACCTCGAAAGACAAAATTGATTGGCTATACTTTGAACCCATGACCTTATTTTCCATGAACGATTCAAGAATCACCTAATAGGATAGATACATGAATAGTCATATTAAGAGGCTCATTAACAGAATCAAAAACTGAAGCAGAATACATAGACACATAGGAGAAAGTTGATCCAGGATCGAATAACACAAATGCAGACATGAAATAAATAAGGACGATACATGTAATCACAGCATCAGACGCCTCCGCCTCTGGCCTTATGGGTATAGCATAACACTGACCTTGACCACCAATTGATTGAATAGCCCCACGACCACCACCATGGGCTCCACTACCTTTACCCCTCGCACCTCTGGTAGAACCTCTACCTCTCATAGTTGTAATAGGAGTAGCTTTAATCACATAGCGGGGACAGTCTTGTCCTAGACTTATCCAAATGACCAACTTCACGACACACAAAATAAGTCCTACGACTCGCCTCATCAGGAGAAGGAACCACTAGGCCCTAATGGCCACCCTGCACTACTGAACACAAAGATCCACCACCTGAACTCTGTAAGGCCTCCTGCACTAGCCTACCTTGATGTCTACGAGAACCCCTAAAATCTTTACCACAAGAAACCTAACCTCAAAACTCACCAAAATGGCTCACCTACTTGGTGCCTCTCTACGATACCCTAAGAATACCCTAAGAATATCCTCTGTCATCTTAGCATGATCCATAATACTCTGACAAGACGCTCCAAATACAACCATATGAGATGTAGCCAACTAAAAGGAGACATCTAAACCCTTCATAAACTTCCAAATCTTCTCAGACTCAGTGGAAATATTGGTGTAGAAATATCTTGACAAGGCATAAAAATGCAACTCATACTCTGGAACGGTCATGGAACCCTGCTCCAGATGATCAAAATCATCACACATCCGATCCCTTAAATTGTTAGGTATGAATCTCTCCATAATAACATCAAAAAATTAATCCTATAGCAACTCAGGAGCATCAAATGACCTACAACTGACAAATGATCTCTAGCATTTTCTTGCAGTATCTCTCAACTGATATGTAGTATAAGCCACACCAGTCGTACATAAAGAGTGGAACAAAACTCAGAACACAAGGTATGAATGAACTTCACACGATAAAGAATAAAATAAAGAAAGTTTCTAAAAGACGTCCTATAGCCTCTTGAAGATAAATACGAACGTCTACATACCGATCCATAAGACTTTATTAGACATCCCGTTCTTACACCATTGATACCAACAAACCTGTCTACTCTAATATCAATTTTTCATAACCCAAAATCCGTAGGACATTATGGCACTTATCACGGTGAAATTTGATAAGTAAGCCTATCACCCAAACTGATACATAAGGAATGAAAAGTCAACACTAACCCTAAGGTAAGACTTCTAGAACAAGCAAAACCCTACAAGTATAATAAAAGCAGAAAGAAATATAACAATGCATCCATAAATCCTAAAACCAAGTGTCAACAGTGTAAGAACATATCCTGTACAACTCAAATCCAAATGAAATACATAAGATATCTAAATACAAGGGAAGCTTTATCTTTGAAATAAAAATAAGGACATAGTCTATCGATAAAGGTAGTAGAAGACATCCGAACGCCAAAAAATCATCAACTACCTTGAAAGCTCCGACAGTTGCCAGAGTCATACAACGTGGGGCATACTCGAACCTAAATTTGCATTGAAAGGGTAAAGTAGGAGTGAGCATGGTCCACTTGTACTTAGTAGGTATCATAGGCCGATCGAGCAAAGTAGAAAATAAAGTATACAAAATACATACTAAGGTTATGTCACCTGTAATAAGAAAATGTCCTACAATGGCAGCCTACACCTCTTGTACGAACAGTTCTAATATATATATATATATCACTAATATAATAACAATATAGCAAGTATAACACTAGTATACTATATGTCACATACGGGTACAAACAGTGAAGAATATGTCTATACAAGATGGTCAAGTATAAATAGCAGGATATAGAGAAAGTAGACATATAACAATTCAATATGAAAATTCAATCACTAAATCAACATAATAAAGCAAGTGCAATGCATAAGATGATGATGATGATTGCACACAGCCTTAAAACTGGCACATAGCCTTAAGATTGGCACACAACCTTAAAAAATGGTACACAACCTTACAAATGGGCACACAACCTTAAAAATAGGCACATAGCCTTAAAAATTGGTGCAAGGCCTTAAAATTGGCTCATAGCCTTAAAAATTGGTGCACGGCCTTAAAATTGGCGCATAGCCTTTTAGCGTTTCCAGTATTTTCAATGTTTCTCAGTATTTCCAATTTTTCTAGTGTTTTCAAAGCACATACATAACATAACACACAAATTAAGTACGCATACATGACAACAAGACTATATAAAGTAGTAAAACAAACAAGTGAGATGATGTGTATGATGACATGAGAATGAAGATGCAATGTTTACGACCATTACAAACAATCCACAATGAATTTCCACACCCAACCATAATGTTATAATTCCACAACCATGTGAACCAATATCCACTCATTATTTCCATTATTCATGAATTTTCCACATGATTCATATGCTAACAAAGTATGAATATATCACAACATGTCAAAGGCATCAGAATAGGCATTTACAACAATATAATACAATTATTTTCATATATTCCAGGCTATCAACATCAGATAATACCCCGCAGAATCACACATATCACATGATATCTAAAATTTAAAAATTACATCACATTTAGGCCCCCACACGGGCATAACATAGATAATTATATTTTATGATTGGTTCCCACCCTTAACAAGCATTTTGTACCATCATTTACTACCCAGCTCTGTTTGAAAGTGTTGTACTGTAACCTACCTCGAATGCCGAAATTGATCTGCTACACTTCAAACCCACGGCCTCATATTCCAAGAACGATTATAAACTTCACTAAAAATATCAAATACGAAATCTACACATAAAAATAAAATCAACAACACCCATATCGACTACTTTTGATTCGGGGTCAAAACGAACTTCCGGAATGAGTTTTCAAAAAAGAGGACAAAATCATAACTTTACTGTAAAAACATATTCCCCATATTTTTAGGATCCTACAGCTGAAAAATCAAGTCAAATTGAGTCAAAAGGAAGGTTCAAATTGAGTCAAAAGGAAGGTTCAAATTGAAGAAAATTATTTTTAAGCTTTACCAGGTAAAATCTTTGAAATTTTGGTTAAAATAAAGAATCAGAGTTGTTTTGAAGGTTAAATTGATGAAAAACTAGTAATTATAAGATGAAAATATCATTCAAGAGAAAAGGAGTGAAATTGGTGTTTAAAATCAAGCCCTATGACTTTGGGGGTTTTGAGTAATTAATCAAGAAATTACTAAGAAAAGGGGTGATTTCATACCTTAAATTCGTACGAGATTCAAAAATATATGTGTTAATCTAGCTTTCCAAGCACCCACAAGCTTCACTTTTAAACTCTCACATTATTTTAGGATTTACCTCTTAAGAGGCAAGATGAAAAATGAGCAAAATAAGTCCAAAAAGTAGCTTAAATAGTGCAGATTTTTCTGCACCAGCTATTGAAAAATGATTTTTTTAAGTCCAACCTGGACTTCGATGGGGTTCTCGAGATTCATTCGGAGTCCAATAGATGCAAATAAACTATGTAACCATACTAAATTTGATGCTCCAAACTCAATGACCATATCAGATTTTCAAAAAAAAAAATAAAGTTGACCCCCAAAAATCGAAATCATAATTTTTCAAATCGAGGATCGAAATGAGATTTAAAAGTCGTAAAATCATACCAAACTTGTCACCACCAAAAATCTATGTTCCGGACGTGTTGCGAAGTTGAATTTTCCATTAGAGGTTATTTCGATCAAATGTGGATCCCACACCCATATTTCTAATTTTCTAACTTTCTGACTAATAGGTCAAAATGAGCTCGGGTGCATAGGGACCCAAAACAAATATTTACATAGCCTAAAATTGATATTTTAGAGTTAATGGCACAGTTCATTCATCTATCCATCACACAGATTAAAAGATATATACATGAGCCCTAAATAAGGCTCTTGAAGCCATCAAAAACCACAATATTGCATAAATGGTACCAAAATACTTTCAGAAACCATGCCAATCACCCCACGCCCCAAAAATACCATAATGCAACTACAGGGAGGGGTAGAATAGTCAAATCACACAAAAACACACACTTCACATATTTCATCAATTTTTCACGTCGTTACATCATCCACCACTAAAAATTTAGTTCGTCCTTGAAATAAAGGCAAAAGAAATACCTGAATCAACAAAGAGTTGAGGATATGAACTACACATATCTGACTTGACTTCTCAAGTATCTACAGGTCGATGTCGCCACAAAATCTTAACCACAGGGATGACACTGTTGCGCAACTGCCTCACATCCCAAGCCAAAATGGAGATCGGCTCCTCAACAAATAACAACCGCTCAACTAACAAAACAGACTCCTAACGAATACATGAGACTCATCTAGAATATAATGGCCAAGCGTAGATACATGAAAAACTAGATGAACAACCACTAGACCTGGAGTCAAAGCTAACTCATAGGACACATCACCAACAATCTAAAGAATATCAAATGGACCAATATATCTGGGGCTTAGCTTGGCCCTCTTTCCAAACCTAATCTCACCCTTCATGGGTGAAACTCAAAGGAAAACACGATCTTCAACACCAAATCTCAAGGCACAAAGTCTACGATTAGCATATTACTTCTGCCTACTCTGAATCGTTCTAAGTGTATCCTGAATAATCCAGACTCTATCCAAAGACTCATGAAGCAAGTTCATACCTCAAGGTCTAACCTTAGAAACATCAAACCAACCAATTGAAGAGTGACAACACCTATCATACAATGCCTCAAAAGGAGCCATGTCGATACTGGGATGGTAGCTATTATTATATGAAAACTCTATTAAAGTCAAGTATTGCTCTCGCTGACCACAAAAATCCATTACACATGTATGGAGCATATCTTTTAAGATTGACCTAATCCAGTCACCCATTCTCATCACACAAACTCAACCTTCGATCCAAAAAACTCCATTTAAATTAAGTGAGGCTTTCTTAGACTCCCTATTCAACACCTTATCTGGAATTGACCCCAATCTTATACCATCAAACTGATGAGCTCAAATGTGCTCCATTAAAGAAGATCTTGCCTCCACAAATGCTAAAATATGACCAGGTGTTAAAATATCAAGCCTAACCATCTGGTTAGGTAAATACTGAACCTCTATGGATAAAGCCCTCTTATGGGTCAAAAGATACGCCAAGCTACTCATGCTAGTCAACTTCTATCTCAAGGCATACAAAACTACGTTTGCTATGACCGAATGATAAAGAATAGTCAAGTCATAATCCTTAAGTATCTCAAGCCACCAACGCTGCCTCATATTAAGATCTTGCTGGGTGAAGAAGTTCTGAAGGCTATGATAATCTGAGAAGATCTCACAATGAACTTCATACAAGTAGTACCTCCACAACTTCAATGTAAACATGACTGTACATAACTCCAAATCATGGGCAGGATAATTCCTCTTATGGGGCTTCAACTGATGAGATGTATAAGCAATCACCTTGCCCATCTACATAAACACAACACCCAATCCAATGCCTAAAGCATTACAAAACATGATAAAGCCCATGCCCTTTTTAGGCAAAGCTAATATATAAGCTAAAGTCAACAAATCCTTGAGATTTTGGAAGCTCACCACATAAGCATTGGGTAACTAAAAGGAAATATTCTTCTAAGTTAATTTAATCGAGTTGCAATAAAAGAGAAACCCTCGACAAAATGCCGATAATAACCTGCTAAGACAATAAAACTCCAAATCTTGATGGGAAAAGTAGGCCTAACCCAATCGTGGATTGATGAAACCTTGGATGGATCAGCCATAATACCTTCTTCAGTCATTCCATGACCCAAGAAAGAAACAAACTCCAACTAAAACTCACACTTAGAGAACTTCACATACAACTTCTCATCCCTCAATCTCTGAAGGACAATCCACAAATGCTACTTATACTCAATCTCGTACTTGAAATAAACCAAGATATCATCTATAAATATAATAACAAAGGAGTTAAGATATAATTAAAACACCCAGTTCATCGACTCCATGGACGCAGAAGGGGCATTGGTCAACCCAAAGAACATGACCAAGAACTCATAATGACCATATCAAGTCTGAAAAGCTGTCTTCAGAATATCAGAAACTCTAATCCTAAATTGGTGGTAACCGAACCTAAAATCAATCTTCAAAAACACTGCATCACCCTGAAGCTGATCAAATAAATCATCAATATGAGGAAGAAGATATTTATTCTTGACTGTCACCTTGTTCAACTGTCGATAATCAATACACCTGTGCATAAACATATCCTTCTTCTTCATAAACAAGATAAGCATACCCAAAGATGATGCGCTAGGTCGTATAAATCCCTTATCTAACAACTCCTGCAACTAATTCTTTAATTTTTTTCAACTAGGATAGGGCCATCTTATAAGAAGGAATAAAGATGGGCTTGGTGCCCGGCTCAACATTAATAGAAAAGTCAATATCATGATCTGGAGGGATACCAGAAATACCCATAGAGAACAAATCCATAAACTCAAGGACAACACGAAAATCCACGAAAGGAGGCAAACAACATAGTATCACGAATATGAGCCAAGTAAGATATACATTCCCTCTCAACCAATTTACAAGCCTGAACATAAAATATAATCCTCTTAGGACTCAAATGAAATTCACACTTCTACGCTATCCTTGGCACACCCAGTAAAGCTAAAGTCACAGTCTTAGAAAAAATAATCTAAGCAGTATGATAAGAAGCCAACCAATCTATAGCTAAAATAACATAAAAGTTAACCATATCTAACACAAACAAGTTTACCAAAGTTTCACGCCTGACAAAAGCCATAACACAAGATCGGTGCACCTGCTCCACCATAAAAAAATCACCTATCGAGGTAGATACAAGATTAGAAATACCAAGAGACTCACTAACAAAATCAAAACCAGAAGAAAAATACATAGACACATAGGAGAAAGTGTATTCAAGATCAAATAACACAGATATAGGCCTAAAAAATAGGGACAGTACCTGTGATCACAACATCAGACGCCTTCACTTCTAGCCTAGCGAGTATAGCATAACATTGACCACAGCCACCAACTGGTTGAAATCCCCACGACCACTAATATGAGATCCACTACCTCTATCCTTCGCACCTCTGGTAGAACCTCTACCTCTCATATTTGTAATAAGAGTATCTCTAATTCTCTAATCACATAGCGGGGACAGTCTGTAGCCTAAGGGTCAACCCCACGACAACAAAATAAGTCCAACAGCCCGCCTTATTAGAAGAAGTAACCACTGGGCCCGAATGGCCAGCCTGCATAACTGAACCCAAAAATCCACCACCTAAACTCTGTAAGGATTCCTGCACTGGTCTACCCTGATGTCCACGAGAACCCCTGAAACTCTACCATAAAAAACCTAACCTCTAAACTCACCAAAATAGCTTACCTTCTTGGCGTCTCCCTACGATACCCTAAGGATACCCTATCTCATCTTCTCATGATCAATAATGCTCTAAAAAGATGCTTTAAATTCAACCATCTTAGATGTAGCCAACTAAAGGAGACATCCAAACCCTTAATAAATTTACAAATCTTCTCAGACTTGGTGGAAATACTAGCGTAGAAATATCTAGACAAAATATGAAAATGCACCTTATACTCTGCAATAGCCATGGAACCCTGATCCAAACGATTAAACTCATCACATATCTTATCCCTCAAACTGTAAGGCACAAATCTCTCTAGAAAGAAATCAACAAACTAATCCCATGACAACTCAAGAGCATCAACAGGACTACAACTAATAAACGATCTCTACCAATCTCTCACAGTATTTTTTAACTAATATGTAGTATAAGCCATACCATCCATATAGAAGTAGTGAAACATAACTCAGAACACAAGGTATGAAAGACTTTGCATGATAAAGAATAAAATAAAGAAATTTTCCTAAAAATGTACTATAGCCTCTCAAAGATAGATACAAATGTCTACGTACCAATATATGAGACTCTATTAGACATCCCGTTCTTACACCATTGAGGCCAGAGGCCAATGAACCTGGTTTCTATGATACCAATTTGTCATGACCCAAAATCCATAGGTCATTATGGCACTTGTCGCGGTGAACCTTAACAAGTAAGTCTATCACCCAAACTGACACACAATGGGGGAAAAGACAACACTAACCCCAAGGTAAGGATTGTAGAATGAATCAAAGCCTACAAGTAAAACAAATGTAAGAAAAAATATAATAATACAGCCATAACTCTCAAAATAAGGTGTCAATAGTACAAGAACGTATCTAGTACAACTGTAATCTAAATAAAATACATGAGATATCCAAATACAAGGGAAACTCTGTCTCTGAAATAAAAATAAAGACATAGTCTATAGAAAAAGGTAGTAGAAGATATCCAGATGCCTGAAAATTATCAACTACCTTGAAAGCTTTGATATTCGCCCGTGTTACATAACGTGGGGTGCACTCAAACCTGAATCTACTCAAAAGGGGTGAAGTGGGAGTGAGTGTAGTCCACTTATACTTAGTAGATTTCATAGTCCAGCCGAGCAAAGTAGAAAATAAAGTATACAAAATACATACTAAGGGCACACCACCTGTAACTAGAAAATATCCCACAATGGTAGTTGATGTCACCCAAAACTACCTTTAAAGAAGTATGTTACAGTCGATGCTAAATATAGTAACCCAAACCAGGTTGGGGTCGAACCCACAAGAATTGTGTGGAATTATATCTCAAACTTAAAAAAGTTATAGGTAGTGCAGAAAAGTAAATAAGGGGATTTAGAAGTCATAGTAGCACGTAACCAATCTTCATTGCATTAGGTTTTAAATAATATAAGATGAAAACTAGGACCGTGTTCCCCCTTAGCTTCTAATTTTTAAGATTCGCATGTTAAATTCACTTATCCCACTATTCTTCATGGAAAGTCTAATAAGTTATGTACTAACCATCTTATGAACATATTTATAAATCTCAACCGTCACCTTTTGAGCATCAAGGAATCACCTAACTATCCCTTGTCCTTGACCAAGTACAACTATCACTATTTAGGTCTCAAGTTGATAAGACGGGGGTTGAGAGCCTTAAATCACTATTGTAATCTATTTCCCAATCTTAAACTCCTTTGTGAGGATGATCGTAAATAGAGGTAAATCCTAAGATTCAGCAGTAGCTTAGAAAACAATTAATATGAAGAAAATTACAATATATGCAATCACAATAATCTAGATGAATTTCCCACTTCACCTACGTTGTTAATCTGTTAAGGTTCTCACAACCCTAGTTAAGTAATTCTAGTCACTCATGCTTATGAAATAATCCATGGAAATCAATGAAGAAGATATGTAAATTAATTGCACAATGATGAAAGAGTAAAATCTAAAATCTCTAATTAAATATGAAACTAAAAACCCAAGAACAAAATGATCGAGTATCAAGAAGTCAAAGTATGTAAAAAAAATATCTCTAAAATGTGTAACATAATGAATGAATAACCCTAGAGTATTATAGTATCTCAAAATAATTAAGAAATCCTAATTAAAATAGGATAGGAAAATTAAGTCGGCAGTGGTCGCGCCTCTGGCAACGAGTCGTTATGTCTCTTTATGATTCGTTGCTTGATGTTGTATCTCTCTTTAGGATTTAGTGGCTACGACTTATATGATCACCTTATGAGCCATCTGATGCTAATCATAGTCACTCTACTAGCTTTTCTCCTTCTAGGTACTTGAGTATGTTATCTTTATGATTCCTCAACACGAGTCATACTCAAACATTATGACTCGTGGACTCCACTCGTAACCACTGGAGCATCAATCTTTAAGACTTTAGACACTGGTCACAATGTAGCATCTCACTATGAGTTGTAGTCTTAACTTACGACTCATAGCCTTCCATGCCTTCTCTCCTAGACTTTAGCTTTGATCACTATTATCATTACAGTTTCACACCATGACTCGTAGTCACACCTTATGAGTCGTGGTTAGTCTTATTTTAGTTTCTAAGCTTAGCTTTTGCCACTGTTATCCTTACAAGTTTGGCTATGAGTTATAAGGTGACTTAACGACTCATAGCCTGACCAGTCCTTCAATATTTGAGAGCATTTTCTTCCATTTTTCATTCTAGGCCACTTCCTTCCTAATTTTCCTATAATACATAAAACATACGCATCATATCCAACAAAATAACCTAAGTCACTACATAATTTCACCATTTTAAGCATCAAATATTCTATGAAACCATAAACACCAACACCCTCAACTTAGAACGTTTGCATGTCCTCAGGTAAAACACAAAACAAAAACAAAAATAATGCTTAAACAGGAAGATCCTAAGATACCTTTGGCAAGAAATTATCAACTTTAGTTCACATACATTACCTTCTCCTATTTTTTGGACTTTCAAAACCCAACCATGTATATAGATGAAGTACAACACATGACACAAGGGAATCAAGTGATGGCATTACATTAACAACGAACAACTATGCATATATACAAGTTACACTATCTGAAAAGATAAGTAACCTAAAAACGCAACCCATGTATCCTCTCAGTCAAATAAGTCTTATTCACTCACAAATATAAGGCACGATAATGCAGGGATGGTCAAGAGATACTCTCGCTCACAAATAAGTCCCATAGTGTGCACAAAATGCCATAGGAATGATGATCCAAATTGATGCCTCAAGGTGATGGTCCATTAAAAGTGCTTGAAAGGATAAATGACAATGCCAATAAGATTGACCTTCCTTCGAAATATCAAGTACACAGTACCTTTAATATGTGTGATCTTTCACTCTTTGACATGATAGAATATGATCACTCTTTGAATTTGAGGTCAAATTCTTCTCAAGATGGATAGGATGATACAATCTGGATTAGCTCCAAACTATTCACTAATATTCAAGACTGAAAGCTTCAAAGGATCCAAGGATTGTTCATGAAGCGGGAGGTACTTGAAGAAGCCTCCTTACAATCAATAGGGTGTTATTTTTTAATGATCACACTCACATTGGTTTAAGGATCGTTGGAGGAGGCAACCGAAGGCAAAATGAGGCTAGAAAGCCCCTTGTAAAGGACTTGTGCCCAAGACACTTTGGATCCACTTTTGATCTACTATATCATTTCAAGAGCAGATCAAAACAGTCCCTAGTGGGACTTATCTTGTAATTCGGTCACTTTTGGGCCCTAAAATTGTAATAATTAGCCTAAACTATAAATACTTTTGAGACTAGCTCATTTTCTTAGTTTTTGCTTGATTATCGATGAAATGATGAATGCTTCTCTATTGAGTGAAAGTATTGGACAAATTTTGTTGAACTTTGATTTAGAAACATTGGTTTAGAGGGCGTTCATCTCCCTCTTGGTCACCGTAGGAATTAGGTGTTCAATTAGATTGTAATTGAGGGTATTAGAGTTTGACATACTCTTTTGTTCTTGGTTACTTCTTTTTTTGTGCCTAATTATCTATATTATCAATTACATTTACATTTTCGTATAGTCTTTAGTTTTTGTAGTTTGATTCTATATCATTTGGTATCAAAGCCAGGTTGATTTCATTCCTACGAAGTCCATCTTGGCTATAGTCGTCCTAGAAAATCAAAAATTACAAAAAAATTACTATTCACGTTTTAGGTCTTAGGTCATATTTTAAATTTTTTATTTTTGTGTTTTCTTGTGTTTCTAGTGTTAGATTTGCATTCCCTAACATTATACAAGTCTATAAACCAAATTTGAGTCAAATCGAAGCTTATTTGAGAGTTCTATCCTTGTTGGAAGCTTGGGTTGAAGACATTTGAATTGGATTCAAAATCTGAAAATTTTGGTTAAGAATTTGGATAAATTGATGTTTGAAATGATTTTATAATGCTAATAATTACCTACGTTCAAAATTTCAACTCATTCCAAGCTCCGGAGAAAAAGTTAGAAAGGTTGATGTTCTTGGTGTTCTTGGTGTGTTCTTGAAGATATTGTTAGATTCATATTGAAAATTCATACAAAAGAAGATGTTTGATCCAAAAAAAAGGAATAAAAAGAGTTAAAGTGTGTTTGTGTTTGAGCATCTAAAAAGATTTCAAGAATATTCCAAGAGAAAATTACACAAAGGACATCAAGAAGGGCATTTTTGGCCTTGGTACAAGCAAGGGGCGGCCAACTTACCCTTGACCTGTGCCCAAGGTGTGATGCAGCTGCTCCCAGCCTGATACCGTACTTCAAGGTAGTGTATAGGGTCTCTCCTGCATCCCACCTGCACTGGAGGTGCATTGGAACTGTTGCCACAGCTCAAAACAGTGAGCAGCCTTCCCCACCTGAGTTGGAAGTGCTCTAGAGGTGCACCCAAGGTGTGTGACACCTCCCAAACACATGTCAATCCTTACCAATGTCCAATTCAAGTTCTAAATACATTCTAAAACTTCTAAACTCCAATTTACTCAGGTTTTATTCCTTAGTTTCATTCCTTGATTCATAAATTCAACTCTTGATTCTTAAAACTATCAACAACTAGTAATCCACCTACTAAGTTGGATGATTAGTTCTTGAGTCCGAATTCACTCGTTGTCCCATTTATTTCAAGCTTTTCTCTTTTAATATCATTGTTAATTCTTGATCCAATTCCTTACATCTTTATTTGATTCCATCAAACAAGAATCCAATCCGATCAAGAATAGAACTTGAAACCTCGATTACCACACGAAGTGTAAACCATCTTTCAATATTTGTGATCCAAGTGTGAGGTAAAAAAAGGTGTGACGAGTTTGTGAGGTTAATTTATCTAACGCTAATGTTTTTGTTATTTTTTAGTGTCTTTATTCATAGTTACAATGTCTACGGAAGGCAAAACTCCACAAACCATGGATAACCACTCAACAAATGCTATCTTAGCGGTCATTGAAACTCTCAATCGTAAAATTGATTCTATGGATGCCAAAATAAATTCACTTGATCTTAAGGTGGATTCTCTTGAAGGGAGTTTATCCCTTATTGGTGGAAGAGTGGATATCGTGGAAGGTCGACAAAACGCATCCCTATCCACACCTCAACACTTCCATGCTTCAACTAGTGGGCATGGTCCAAATCCTCCAGTTCATATTTCCTTGGAAAATCGTCACCAAATGATCAATCCACCAATACAACCACATGATTCCATTCCTCAAGCCACTACATATACAAAAAATTAAAATCCCATTTGACTACTCCAACCTTAATTCAACCAAACACAACATAATAAATCTCTAACCCGAATATCCCACCCTTTAAACAAAACCAACCCATCTAATTAGATGAGGAAGAAAGGGAAGAAAACAAGCGGAGTTCATAGTATTTGATGATGTGACATATTGGTAGAGGAAATGATATGTAGACCAATAGATCAACGAGGTTAAAAAGTCGAGGAGAAAGAGTTGGTCCAACGCCTAATCATAGAGAAAACTTGGAAAACCGACCTTAAAGTTATAATTAATGGAACCAACAAGGTAATAGGGATCGAGATATGGGTATCAATTCAATCAAGGTTAGTCTTCTAACTTTCAAAGAAGAAAGTGATCTCAAATCTTATCTCTCAAGGTAGTCCTCTTGTGAAAGGATCTTTCAAGTTAATGATATCACCGAAGAGAAGAAGAGTTTCTATGCCATAGCCCATTTTGAAGGGTATGCCAATACATGGTGGGATTATGTCAAGAGATTTGGAAATGTGTTTAATGAAGGACAACCCCCTCCATAGGATGCGTTGAAGGTATTAATGAGACAAAGGTATGTTTTGGAGAGGTATAGAGATGAGCTACTTGCCAAGTTTTAATACTTAAGGCAAGGTAGCAAGAGCGTTATGGCCTATTATGATGAATTCCAACAATTGATCTTGAAGCTTGACCATCGAGAGAATGTGAATCATGACATCATACTCTTCAAGGTTGGATTGAACAAATATATCTCGTCATGCATGACTATCCACAAGTTCGAGACCATAAAAGAAATCTTCCAAGAGGCCTTGGAGATTGAGAGGGATATCAAAGAAAGGGAAACTTACAAACCTAAAGGGTACTCATCTACTAATACTTGGAGTAAGAATAAG
This sequence comes from Capsicum annuum, assembly GCF_002878395.1. NCBI lineage: Eukaryota > Viridiplantae > Streptophyta > Magnoliopsida > Solanales > Solanaceae > Capsicum > Capsicum annuum. The sequence continues at coordinate 26,535,908 of NC_061118.1, read as the reverse complement.
GAGGTAGCCTAATCTCCATCGAGATAGAACAATAAAAAGGACTAAAAGTTCAATGACAATAAACCCTTAGAGAAGACCACTCCAAAGTACCCGCCAAGGAATGAAGGTAACAAATATCCTACTCTCAATTCTAAAGGTTTTAAATGTTTTAAATGTCAAGGGTGGGGACATAAGGTAAGTGAATGTCCCAACCAAAGAAATCTGATCCTTAGAAAGGGAAATTATATTACCTTAGAGAAGAGGTGGGTTTGGAAGATGACAATAATGAAAAATCCTAAGATGGAAAGGGGTCCCAAGAAGAAGAGCAAGTAGAGTAGGATAATGAAGATGCTTGGCCTCAATATGAAGAGTATGAGGTTCCAAATTTTGTTGTGAGGCATCCAATGATTAGTAAGGTAATAGATAACCCTAGTCAAAGGGAGAATCTATTCCATACTAAATGTCTTATAAAGAAAAATGTATGCTCTTTGATCATTGATAGCGGAAGTTGTGCTAATGTAGCTAGTGCAACTTTGGTTGATTTCTTGATGTTGCCCATAACAAAATATGACACCCCATACAAGATTTAATGGTTAAATAATTGTCGTGAGTTGAATGTGACTAGGCAGGTGGTGATTCAGTTTAAAATCGAGAATTATCATGATGAGGTCGTTGTGATGTGATACCTATGCATGTTTTTCATCTCTTGCTTGGGAGACCATAGAAATATGATCGTTCAAGCAAGTATGATGGGAGGACTAATCAGTACTCTTTTGATTTTAATGGTTGGAAATTCACTCTCTATCCTCTTTCATTATCTTAAGTTAATGAGGATCACTAAAGATATAGAGAATTAAAAGAGAAGGGTAAGAAACAAGGTGAGAAGAAGGACCAAATTGAGGAGCAGGATGAAGAAAAGGAGAAAAATATGTTGAAAGGGGAGAGTCCTTTGGTGATGTTGGCTAGGAACAAAGATCTTTTCAAAGAGCATGATGACAAGACACCCATGCTCCTCTTAGCCCATGATTTTTATGCTAACCACTCTACTTTTCCTATCCCCTATTCTATTTCCCTTATTTTGCTGGATTATAGAGATGTGTTCCCAAAGGAGCTTCCCAAAGGATTACCCCCACTTCAGGAAATTGAGCATCCAATTAATTTTGTGTCAGGTTCTTAATTACCCAACAAACTGGCCTATCGAAGTATTCCAAAGGACATAAAAAATCTCCAAAGAAAATTTAAGGAACTCTTCAACAAGGGATACATCAAAGAAAGCATGAGTCCATGTGCGGCTTCGGTGTTTCTAGTGCCAAAAAAAAGAAGGAACATGGCACATGTATGTTGATTGTCGAGCCATTATTAAATTAATGGTAAAGTATCACCATCCAATTCCTTGTTTAGATGATATGCTTGATTATTTGCATGGTTTTGTGTGTTTTCTAAGATAGATCTTAGGAGTGGGTACCACCAAATCTAGATACAATCGAGTGATGAGTGAAAGACCACATTCAAGACCAAGTTTGATATATATGAATAGTTATTCATGTATTTTGGCCTCGCCAATGCTCCTAGTACCTTTATGCAGTTGATGAACCATGTGATGAAACTGTTCATAGGGAAGTTTGTTGTGGTATACTTTGATGATGTTCTAGTTTATAGCAAATCTCGTGAAGAACATGTCTTATATTTGCATGATGTGTTTGAAGTTCTTAGAAAAGAGATGTTGTATGCTAATCTTGAAAAATGTTCTTTTGGTGTCAATGAAGTTGTTTTCTTGGGAGTTGTTGTGTGCTCAAAAGGATCGAGATGGATAAATCTAAGTTAGATTCCATCAAGAATTGGCCAACTCCAAAATTCATTGGTGAAGTAAAAAGCTTCCATGGGTTGGCTAGTTTTTATAGGCGATTTGTCAAAGAATTTAGTACCATCACCATTCCCTTGACCGAGGTGATCCGTAAGGATAAACCTTTTAAATTGGGTGATGAGCAAGCCAATATGTTCGAAGCTTTGAAGGCTATGCTTAGCTACACCCCTTATTGTAATTACCCAATTTTGATAAGATATTTGAGATTGAATGTGATGCAAGTAAGGTAGGAATAGGTGTCGTCTTAATGCAAGATCATAAACCTATTGCCTATTTTAGTGAAAAGCTGAAGGGCGCAACTCTAAATTATTCCATCTATGATCTGGAGTTATATGCCTTGATTAGAGCCTTGGGTAATTGGCAACATTATTTTTGGCCCGAGGAGTTTGTGATTCAAACCGATCATGAATCCTTGACACATCTCCAGGCCCAAGATAAACTCAATAAAAGACATGCCAAGTGGATTGCTTTCCTAGAGACTTTTTCTTATGTAATTCATTACAAAAAGGGAAAGGAAAATGTGGTAGCTGATGCATTGTCTAGAAAATATGTGCTTATATCTACATTGTCTTCTAAATTGATGGGATTTTATAGTTAACGACAATGTACCCCGGGAGCCTAAATTTTCTCAAATCTATCAAGATTGTGAGACATGGGGTAGGGAAAAGTGGGAGAGAGATAGTGTTTCTATGACCTACTCCAAGTTTGATGGTTTTTTGTTCAAAGGAAGAAGGTTTTTTTTCCCTCTAGCTCATGGAGATAATTTTTTGTAAGAGAGGCACACGATGGGGGTATGATGGGTCACTTTGGAATCGACAAGACCCTTGGAATCCTAGAGGAATAATTCTATTGGCCCAAGATGCATCAAGATGTTGCTAGAATTTGTGGCCAATGCATGTATTGTAGAAGTGAAAAATCTTGCCTTCCCCTTCAAGGATTATATACCCCACTACCCACTTCTCAACGCTCGTAGCTTGACAACTCTATGAATTTTGTTTTGGGATTGCCTAGGACAAGGAGGGGTAGAGACTTCATTTTTGTTATGGTTGATAGGTTCTCAAAAATGTCCCATTTCACTCCATGTCATAAAATTAATGATGCTTTTAATGTGTGTTCTTTGTTTGTTGAGCATGTTGTCAAAATACATAGAATTCCTCAAACTATTTTTAGTGATAGGGACTCTAAGTTCCTTAGTAACTTTTGGAGGTCGTTGTGGGGTAGGCTTGGAACCAAATTGTTTTTCTCCATATCTTGCCACCCAAAAATGGATGGGCAAATGGAGGTGGTAAATAGAACCATGGGTTCTATGTTGCACACCTTAGTTAAAGGAAAAATCGCCTCTTGGGAGAATCACTTACCTCTATTTGAATTTTCTTATAATCGTGTTATCCATTCGGCTATTGGTATAACTCCCTTTGAATGTGTTTATGGTTTTAACTCCCTTACACCTTTATATCTTACTCCTTTTCTGAGTGATATTTTTATAAGCTTAGATGGAGATGAGAGGGCAGAAACAATGAAGAAGTTGTATGAGAAGGTGAGAATTCGCCTTGAGAAGAAGAATCAAGAGGTGGCCAAAAGAGTAAACAAGGGAAGGAAGTGGCTTGTGCTTGAACTGGGAGATTGGGTGTCACCTTCGAAAGGATAGGTTTCTAACCCAAAGAAAATCCAAATTGATACCTCGAGGTGATGGTCCATTGAAAGTACTTGAAAGGATAAACGATAATGCCTATAAGATTTACCTTCCTTCAGAATATCAAGTACACAATACCTTTAATGTGTGTGATCTTTCACTCTTTGACATGATAGAATATGATCACCCTTTGAATTTGAGGTCAAATTCTTCTCAAGATGGATAGGATTATATAATTCGGATTAGCTCCAAACCATTCACTAGAAGTCAATCTCGAGAGCTTCAAAGGATCCAAGGATTGTTCATGAAGCGGGAGGTACTTGAAGAAGCCTCTTTACCATCAAGAGGGTGTTATTTGTGTATGATCACACTAACATTGGTCCAAGGATCGTTGAAGGAGGCAAGCAAAGGAAATATGGGACTAGAAAGCCCCTTGGAAAGGACTTGCGCCCAAGGCACTTTGGATCCACTTTTGATGTGCTCTATCATTTCAAAAGCGGATCAAAACAGTCCCTAGTGGGACTATCTTGAAATTCGGTCACTTTTGGGCCCTAAAATTGTAATAATTAGCCTAAACTTTAAATACTTTTGAGGATGGCTCATTCTCTTAGTTTTAGCTTAATTATTGATGAATTTATGAATGCTTCTCCATTGAGTGAGAGTATTGGACAACTTTTGTTTAACTTTGATTTAGAGGGCGTTCATCTCCCTCTTGGTCACCATAAGAATTAGGTGTTCGATTAGATTGTAATTGAGGGTATTAGAGTTTGACATACTCTTTTGTTCTTGGTTACTTTTTTTCTTGTGTCTAATTATCTATCTTATCGATTATATTTAATTTTTTGTATCGTCTTTAGTTTTTGTAGTTTGATTCTGTATAAACTTATTTTCCAACTTTTCTCAATCTTCCCTTATTTCTCCCTTTTGATTATCTTTCTACTTATTCAGATTGGGTGCGGTCTTTTAATCTTTTTTTTCACATTTTTCACAATTTTCTCATTTTTCTTTTTTCTACCACACCCAACCCTACTTTCTTTTCTATCCATACCTCTTCTTCATACCTATTTTTCTTTGCACACCCCTATGATAGCCACCCTTAACTTAGACTATTTTCCTAAGTTGAGGTGCACAAATTCCAAGGAGGACCAGGGCCAAAACAAATCAATTAAAATGGGAAGGTGAATTGGTGTAAACAAAAAATATTAGGTTCATTAAGGTTCAAATTTGGGATCCAGGGATTCTTATTAGCATTTGGTTGGTTATTTAGGCTAAAGTAGACTGCATTCAAAAATGGCCTATGATCCTTTCCTAACTGATAATAATACAACCTAGGAAAGACTAACCATGCAAGTTCTAGATTCCATACACATAGGGAACTACGTAACGCCTCACACACACATTGTTCAGGGGTACATTGCTAATTACTTTCTATCTAGTTCATGCAATTGCTTGCCATAGTAATTACGTCCCTTATTCTAATGCCATTACAAGATTCACAATGGTCACATACATATACACCTCACACAATTGTCAAAATTTTAGGAGTGGTATTATTTTCTTAAACAACTTAAGCAAATTCAGCATAAAATTAGTCAAAACATGTTCACTAGGTCAGGTACAAATTCTCTTCCTTATTAAGCATCTAAGAAAACATCACATTTAAACTAAACTAGACATGCTAGTTTCATATTCAAATTGCAGTCAATGGGAAAACAAAACCCGCTACAACAACACACTACGGCTATGTAGTACACCCGCGATGGCTATGCGGTACACCCCCACCCCCAAATAAATACTTACACATTGTCCCTAGTGCATGTATAAAGTAAAAATAAGGAGTGAAAATGTACATAGGTGCACTAGGTGCCAGCTCAAATAGTATCAGTATGTGGGGCCTCAGTACGGACCCCACTTTCTCATCAGTGGCCCTAGTGGTGACCAGGGTGCTTAAATCTGTAGTAGCACCAGTGGTGACCGGTGCATTGTATTGGCTCAAGTGGTAGGATCGTACTACTGCTCAAATCAATAGCACCTACAGGTCGGGAACTACCATCCCCTGCTGCCATATCTCAAACCCTTGTCTAGCGGTCCTGCTCATCCTATCTACTGGCTACTTTCGTAGCCTTAACATTCACCTTTTTACTTCTCTTTCTCTTTTTTCTCTTTCTTCTTCTCTCACTAGCATCGACATCAGTCATGAGGGTCAAATCTCAAACACCCAAAATATCCTATACCTATTCCTCATCCTAAATCTCCTCAATAATAGGAACTGAGAATACCGGCTTATCATGTAACTCTTTAACTAATATTTTTAGCACGGTTAACTTAGACTCTACAACTGCTAAGTTTGGGGACTGGATACCCTCAAGATGTTGATTAATCCACTGCTTGAAACCATCAAACCTTACCTGTATCACCCTCATCTTGTCTTTAATCTTCTTGTCTACCCATGGTTTTACTCCTCCCTCCATAAGTTACACCTTTGTATTCACTACTCAACCTTTTCATAACTTCAGACATAAAAGACTACTGTACTAAGACATGTCCAGCTGGAACTAACCTGGGGGTGGATAGTCGTGGTACCATAGTAGGTGGTAGAGTAGGAGTTTTGGAGGTCCCTACTACATCTGAATCTTGGATCCTGGACTATGTCATCTCAATAGGGGTATCACCCATGTCGGTGAACCCCAGTGTCTTAGTACTAAGCCCTTTAGTCTGAAATACCTCAACAATAATGTTCCTTCTATTTTTGCTTGTTTAGATATGGTATTTGCAATGTCGTGGATCAACCCTAAATCTGTGGTGTTCCTCAGTTGGATGAAATCATCAACATCAGGAGTCTCTAGCACTTTCACAACTATGCATATCTGCATCAACAAATAAGGAAATGCCAGAACTGTGTCAGTTTCTACCACCCGATCTCGAATCTCTCTGGCAATCAACTAGGATACATCTAGATCATAACCTTCCATGATCCCAGCTATCAAGGACGCCCAGACTGGACTAAGTACATTATCTTGAGATATGGGACATAACCTATGCTGTGAAGGATTCCACTATGCCTTTGCCATGAAATTTACGGTATTCTTTTTAATCTACTATGAGTTAACTCTTGGTCCACCAGCTACCCAACCAATCTTCTCTCTATTGGAAGCAACAAAATTATCCATCCACCAAAAGTGAACCAATTTTTCCTCAGTGCCGATTTGTTTTCTCGTTATCTTTCGAATCTCATCCATGCAAAAATTAATCTTGCCAGTATTTATTGGTGGCTGGAACTCTATCCCATGAAGTATTCTAGAAATCATCCTTGGGTATATATTCACCCGAACTTCTTTAATCATCATAACATTCAATGGGTTACCACCCTTTCACAATTGCCCCTGTGGATATAATTTCTTGAGCTCCATCTTATATATTGCATAGAACACATATCCCAATACAGAATTGAATGGGCCGGGAGCTATGGTCATCCACTCAAAATGGTATTGTCTAAATCGGGCCTTAAATTTAAGCATTTTAGATATGCCTGATGTAGTCAACCTTTGTTCTAAATAGATCTGTCTTTGTGAATTTTTAGTGGAAGGGTTAGTGGCAATACCTTTATTGTATACAGTCTCCATTCTAGGGTACCCCCACAGTTCAATGAGGGGCACCAAATTAGGCTCTATAGATAGTAGCGTAGGAGGTGGTTATGGTGGATATATTTCAATGGAGTATCACTCTTCTCACTCTCACTCTCTTCTTTAGATTTGGACCCTTCATTTCCCTCCGCAACCTCTTCTGGACCAGATTCCTCATCGTCATTAACTTCGCTATCCTCATTAGACTAGGACGGTGATGAGGTGGTGATTTTCTAGAATTTTTAATCCTAGGCCCTGTCCTGGGTGGTGTGACCTCCTTTGAGGTTGCTTTCGTACCCCTAGGTTGCTTTTTTCTTGGCTCTATATACCCCCACTAGGTATTTTTTACTGAGCCGCTTGACGCATTGTTAATATCTTTGTCTCTGAGACAATGAGTGGTTTGGGGTGTAGGTTTTCATTACTTGAAGTCTACTTTTTTATCAAATTAGATTTTGTTGCTTTTGATTTCTATTGAAACAAACCCATTAGTGAGCAATAAGAAAAAGAAAGGAAAACAATAAAATTTGGTGTCAGTGTAGTAGGATGTGGGTACCCTACGACTTAGGATACAAGTCGTATCCTCAAGTTACAAGTCATTAGGAGACTCGTGAGGTGGAAGGATGCCTAATTAGTATTCACTGGTCAGTCAACGAGTCCTCATAATGAGTCATAGTATTAGACTATGACTCATTACCAACACTCGTTAGCTGACTAGATATACTTTCCTGATGCAATACCTTTCTAGTCATTACAACTCCTAACTACGAGTCATATAGTATGACTATGACTCGTTGAAATGAGTTGTGATATTAATAGAACCCACACTCTTCCAATAAACCATATTACTAGTGGTTACGAGTCACATAACGACTTGTTAGGTGACCCTACGATTCGTTAAGTGTCCCGTAGCCATAATAACATGAGTGATTGGAATAGTTGGTCCCGATTCTTAATCCCATCACAACAAGATTCGGTAAAAAAAACATCAAGTATCCCCAATTCATCTCATCAACAAAATCTAGTCTACATTAGATGATTTACTCCCATTTTCTCTTTATTTTACAAATTTCTCAGGAATAGGGCTCGTCTATTGATATGCACACATATTTTGAGAAAGAAATCCAATCAACTATTGTACCTCAATGCATCAATTTAACACTTATGAATTTAAACACAAAATACTTACTTGTTATTTGCCTTGGATTCTTTTTTAGCTTAACTTTAAAAAAGTTTGAGCCCTACACCTTGAGATTGTTTGATTTTTTGGGGAAGCACGTATGTAGTTGATGTTGGGATGAATTTAGAGTCTGGTCGAGGTATGTTGGTAGCTTAGAAAAATAGAGGGAGTTGTAATTTTGAATGATTGGAATACCAATTATTTGGTCCCTTTGTTTTATTTTAATAAATTATGCGACTTTGACCGAGTCGACCTGTTAGGCCAGCGATATCAGGCCTAGTTATGAGTCTACTTAATGACTCATAACATATGATTACATGTCGTAGACTCCCTACATGAGGAATAGAACCTTACCTAGGTCTCCAGTTATTACAAATTCAGGGTGATGAGTCATTGTCACTAACTACGACTCATTCTTAGAGTCATAATGACTCCAGAAACCAAATACCTTAGAGTGGTCTGAGTTCCAGCACCCTATGACTCTGGTGACGGGCCGTAAAGTCTGATACGGCTCAATAAGTGAGTCTTGATGCCTGGTACCAAAAACATTTTCTAGGTTTTTTCTGCAATCTCCAGCCTTGCACACTAAACACAAAAGTTACCCCATAATCAAATAAGTACAAAACATTGGTTGCCTCACAAACACCGTTTGATTTAACATGGTGGAACGACATGGATAGTTTTGATACTCAGACTTCCCACACCAGACCCATAGTTTAACTCCTACGCAATTCTGGATTTAACATCGTGGCTCGACTCGGTTGCCTTGGTTACTCAAACTTCACCAAGGCTCAAATCATCAACCACTTTTACTTTCTCAATATTACCTATATAGTGCTCGACCTTTGACCATTCATTTTGAAAGGAGCTTCACCATCATGCTTCAATTTAATAGCACCATATGGGAACACCCTCTCCACAATAAACAACCCATACCACCTAGACTTCAACTTGCCTAGAAACAAGCAAAGTCTCAAAATATACAGCAACACCTGATAACTAGGATCAAACACTTTTTTCTTAATTTTTCTATCATGATGTAGCTTCATCTTCTCCTTGTATAGAGCAGAACTCTCATAATCCCAAAGTTAGAATTCATCCAACTCATGCACCTTGCTCATCCTCAGTTTTGTTGCATCATGCCACTCAAAATTCAGCTTTTTTAGCACCCATAGTGCCTTGTGCTTAAGTTCAGTAGGTAAGTGGCACGCCTTTTCATACACAAGCTGGTACGGAGAGGCATCTATAGGTATCTTATAAGCTTCCACGTAGGCCTAGAATGCACCATCCAATTTTCTCGACCAATCAATCCTATTGGCATTCACAGTGTTTGCTAATATGGACTTGATTTCTCTATTAGAGACCTCAACTTGTCCACTTTTCTGAGGGTAATAAGGTGTTTCCACCTTATGCTTTACTCTGTATTTCTCAAACAGACTTTTGAATAGATGATTATAGAAATGCGACCCACCATCACTAATTATTGCAAGTGGAGTGCCAAACTGATAAAAAATATATTTTTTCAGAAATGCAATGACACTTCTACCTTCATTGTTTGGGAAAGATACCATTTTTACCCATTTTGACATATAATCGACCGCAACCAAAATATATTTCATATCTAGGATCTCACAAACGGAACCATGAAATCAGATCCCTACACATCAAATAACTCCAACTCCAGAATGGGGTCATAGGGAGTTCATGCCGTTGTGAAATATTACTGACACTAGCATTGGTCACAGACTAGTTGTAATACCCCAATTGTTCCTTGAGTCTAAATCTATCTTCTAAGTATATGGAAATGACTTCCAAAGTGAATGATGATATAACCATGTATAATTTCTCTAATTTCTATTTTTTGTCATGTAGATCATTGAATAAGTTTTCCATCGATACCAATTTCATCAAAATCCAACATTGGACAGGGGAGTCATGGCCGTTTTACTAAACAATATCGGAATCGCCCAGGCCTGACGGTAGACCTGACGGATCGTCAAGTGTCCCGTCAAGCCAAGGCAGTGACCCCTCTTTTTGGTCATCGTGTGACGGACAAAGTGGTGGACCATTAAAAAAGTTGATGGACCGTCAAGGGGTCCGTCAGGTCGAGATAGAATATTTCATTTTTGGCCCCCGAGTGACGGACGATCTGGTGGATCGTCAGATTCCTGATGGACCGTCACTTTGATTGTCACTCCGAGGTACAATATCCCATTTTTGGCACTCAAGTGACGGACGACATGGTGGACCGTTAGTCCCTCTGACGGACCGTCGGGTCAACCATCACAGGCCCCGATCAGTGAATTTCAGCTTTTTTAAAAGGGCATTTTGGTATTTTCCACCCATTTTGGTATTATAAATATATCCAAGTAGTAAAGGAAAGATCATTTTCTCTTATTTCTCTCCAATCTCTCCAAGAATTCTCTAGAAGCTAGGGTTTTCTTCCAAGACCCAAAAAAAATCCAATCTTCTTCCAAGAAATTCAAGAATCTCCCATAGATTTCTTCGAGTGGTTCAAGAATCAAGCTTTCCTAGTCAAAGGCATCAAGAATCATAGCCTAAAAAGTGCGAGAAAAAATTTTCAATCAAGTCTCTTATTCTCAAATTTACAATTCAAGGTATGTGGGGTTTGAACAAGAACACTTCTTTCATTCTTGTGCCCAAAGATTTAATTTCTACTATTGAAATCCATGATTTTGCAAAGTGGGTTTACACCCAAATTACTTTATTAATTATTTATTATATTTGAGAAAATCAAGATTGATACACATGACTATTTCATCATTTTATTCCTTAAATTGAGAACTTATACCATGAGTTGAATATTGTTATTA